>NW_026585895.1:4371929-4373099 GCF_907164565.1 Psammomys obesus | reverse complement strand
GGGGAGGAGGGGGAGGAGGAGGAGGAGGAGGAGGAGGAGGAAGAAGAAGAAGAAGAAGAAGAAGAAGAAGAAGAAGAAGAAGAAGAAGAAGAAGAAGAAGAAGAAAGGAATAACAATAGCATGGAAATGTGGAAATTATATGATCCAAGCTTCAGTACTTATTGGGACTTTTTATTGACAATATTCGTGGACATATTGCACTGCGCATGCCTGTTTTCTTGTCAAAATAGTGAAATGGGAGTTTACGAAAGGAACCATACACTGTGCAAGGCCAAAGTAATTGCTTTCTAGCTAGCCTGTTGCAGAAGAAGCTAAATCCGGATCTGTAGCAACAACTGATAGATCTGCTTTCTTTTCACATGACACTGTGAAATCATTGCACAGTATTTTTTATTTCCTCTTCCATGACCCTCTGCCCTCTGAGCATGAGTGTGTATATGTGTGTATTTTTAGGATTGTGTGTCTGGTGTTTCGATGAGTGCGTGTCTGTGGACACAGAAGCCCATGTGCATATTTACATGTAAGCCAGAGGTTGACATGGGGTGTCTTCCTCTTTTGCAACCCAGTTTCTTTTTAGAGACCAGATCTGTCTCTGATTCTGGAGATCTCTGATTCTGGAGATCACCGATTCTGCAAGACTAGTTGGTCAGCAAGCCTCAGGGATCCCTTTTCTGTTTCTCCATCACTGGGATGACAGATGTGTTTACTGCCATACCTAGACTTTCCACAAGGTTTCTGGAGACCCAGCCCCAGTCCCCCTGCTCACGTGGTAAACACATTACAAACACATCTCTCTAGCCCCTCCTTCCCTATTCCAAGAGGAGCTTCCAAATGGCGTTACATGTGTATTATGTAGTATTAACCCAAGAACCTTCGTTCTCTGGGTTGTCTTCTTTTACATGCATTTAATTTTATCAGCCTCTTTTTAAAGTGTTGTTCTCAGAATAGAATATGCTTTACCACATGTGACCTGAATAGTGAGAATAATAATGACAATATTTTCAGAGTGAGATATTCTGTTTTTTCAAATGCACCCTGACTCCATTAGGCTTTTTGGAAGGCTCATTATCATGTCACCTCATAATAAGCCTTGCATCAACTAAAATCCATTTTTGCATAAATTTGTGTGTGTATATATATATATATATATATATATATATATATATATAT
>NW_026585895.1:4336920-4371829 GCF_907164565.1 Psammomys obesus | reverse complement strand
AATCATTAAGTATTTCTCCCTCAACAAATTTTAACTATTAACAGCCACTTGAAGTTTCTTCTTTAGTGATTTTAAAGTTTAATACTCATTGCTTTAAATGAAATTCTTTGTGCTTATATTCAATGGACCAAAGTTTGGGACCCAGTTAGTCTTTATTTAACAGCCTTAATGTGGATTTGGTAAAGATCAAACCTGATTTTCTGTGCACTATATTATAACGTGAGGTGAGCTCCTTCAGGCAGATTGAATGGCGGGCTCTGTTGCTTTACTCTTGTTATGGAATGTAAGTTACTGCTTGCTGTGGCCTCCTATTGGGTTCACAGGAAAGCACTTTTCTGCTTTTTGCCTTAGGACTTGGTCACATGACTTGATTTGACAGACTGGATAGCGGAAGACAATAAGCAACAGGAAATGCAACAAAACACATTAGGTTACCTAGGAAGGCACTGACCCCTTTTATGGAGCAGGATGAGAATGCTCACATTTGTCCCATAGAATTTCCAACTATCTAAGGGCTGCTGATGTGTCTGCCATTTTCTTGGTTTCTGGACTGGACTGTTTATTGCTGTTATTCTATCTTCCTTAATACCACAGGAGCAGGCCTTTTACTTTCTAGATCTGCAAATCAAGAGCAGAAGTGAGGTAGGACAAGACTTTGGTCTGATGATGTATTTGGATGAACTAAGAGCCTTTGGGGAGGATGAATGTGTTTTGCCAACAATAGGTGTCTTTTCGGTGTGTGTGTGTGTGTGTGTGTGTGTGTGTATGTGTGTGTGTGTGCGCCTGTAAAAAAAATACCACACACTAGGAATCTGTAAAAAGCAGCATTTTGTGCTCAGATGTGGGACCTGGGAGACTAAGACATGGTGTTGCCATCTGGTGTCTGGTGAGAGAGTTCCCAATGTTCCTCATGTTGGAGAAGAGCTGAAAGGCAAGGGACCGGCATGCTGTCGTCCCCTGGCTGAGAGTGAGGGTGGAGAGGGCAGGGCAGCTCCAACAAGGCCCTTCTGCACTAACACTCACACATCCAGATGGGCAGAAACTCTCCTCATTGTAAACTCTGTTTGCTAAGCTTCTCTTTCCAACACCATTGTTTAGGTGATTCGGTTTGTAATTCCTGAGTCTTAGAGACAGTCCAGATCATAGCAGTAGTGACATTAAGTACTATAAAGAGGATGAGTTGTGGAGATTAAATTGGTTTTCCCACTTAAAAAAAAAAAAACAAAACTTCCCTGTAGTAACATTAGGATGGCTTTATCAAATGACTGACAAACTATAGCTCATGGGTTAAATACAACTGCGGTGTCAGTGTGAGGGGTGTGGAGTACAGCAGTCAGCTAATGATTGTCTTAAAATCTTTCATAAGATAATATGCAGAAGAACTGTACTTGGCTTGCAAAATCCAAGATATATTTTGTGTGGCTTTTTACCAAAAAGCAGTTGCAAACTCTAGCCTAGCCAAGGCAAGATGTTCTGGTTGCCTTTTGCCTTCTGATTATACCATGTGACTTGCTTGGGCCAATGGGATGTTGACAGACTGTGATGTGAACAGAGACTTGGACAAAACCTCGGGAGTTTGGGCTTGGCCTTTGTGGTTCTTTTTGCAGATTTGGGACAATTTTATGTGTACAATAAGACGTATGCAGAAAAATAAAAAAAATGTGTAGCTCAATAATTTACTACAAAAATAGACATAAAATTATCACCTAGGTCAGGAGAGAAAAAAAAATCTGAGCACAGGGGTCCTTTCTGAGACTGATACTCCAACCAAGAACCATGCATGGAGATAACTTAGAACCCCTGCATAGATGTAGCCCATGACAGCTCAGTGTCCAAGTGGGTTTCCTAGTAATGGGAACATGAATTGACATGAACTCAGTGGCTGGCTCTTTGATCATCTGCCCCTGAGGGGGGAACAGCCTTACCAGGCCACAGAGGAAGACAATGCAGCCAGTCCTGATGAGTCCTAATAGACTAGGGTCAGATGGAAGGGGAGGAGGACCTTCCTTTTCAGTGGACTAGGGGAGGGGTATGGGAGGAGATGAGGGAGAGAATAAGGGAGGTAGGATGGGAGAGAATGAGGGAGGGGCTACAGATAGGATACAAAGTGAATAAACTGTAATTAATATAAAAAATAAAAATAAAAAAAGATGTATGTACGTAATAACAATGAAAAATGAGGCCACAAATTTGTAAGAGAGCAAAAAGGGGTAGATGAGAAAGTTTGGAGGGAGAAAGGGAAAGGGAAATTTTGTTATACTCTCAAAAATAAATTAAATAGTTTCATTTTATTTTTAATTTTTCTTTTATTGAAAATAGATTTTTCATACAATTTATTCAGATTATAATTGTCTAGTTTCTTCCTATTTCTCATCTCATCCTCTTTCTGTCTTTCCTTAAAAAACAGTTATCTAAGGAATAGTAAAATAAGATATAAAACAGAAAGAAACAAATTAGAACAAACTAAAAGAAGAAAAAAAGCCAAATAAAAAGCACAAAACCACATATAGATGCAAAGACACAAGGATTCCCACAAAAACACAAAGCCGGAAACCACAGGGGGCCTCAGAAAGACTACCCACCAGGGTATTGAAGGAGATACTGAGACTCATAGCCAAATCTTGGACAGAGTACAGGAAACCTTATGGAAGAAGAGAGAGATAGAACGACTAAGAGGGGACAGGAACTCCACAAGGAGAGCAACAGAGCCAAAAATCCTGTGCCCAGGGGGGCCTGCAGAGAGCTATACTCCAACCAAGGCCCATGAACAAAGAGGACCTAGACCCCCTGCTCAGAGGAAGCCCATAAGCCGCTCAGTTTCCAAGTGGGTTCTCTAGTAAGGGGAACAGGAACTGTCTCTGACATGAACTAGTAAGGGGAACAGGAACTGTCTCTGACATGAACTCAGTGGCTGCCTCTTTGATCACCTCCTAGTGAGGGGGGAGCAGCTTTGCCAGGCCACAGAAGAGGACAAGGCAGCCAGTCTTGCTGAGACCTGATAGGCTAGGGTCAGATAGAAGGGGAGGAGGTACTTCCCTCTCAGTGGACTAGGGAAAGGGCACAGGGGAGAAGAGAGAGGGTGGGTGGAACTGGGAAGAGATGAGGAGGAAAAAAAAACTAGTAAGAGTTATTCAAAATTTCCAATAGAATCTCTGCTCCATTACTTGCTATGCTCATCTTTGTCCATTAGAAGCTGTTACTTTGCAAAACAGTCTAAATTTCTGTTTTTTTTTTTTTTTTTATACTTAGGCTGCTTTCCTGCCACATGAAAATGGAGCTTCCCAGTTGTTAACTTTATATATTTCTTATCTCAGACTTGAGACCATTCATTCATCCCCAAGGTTGGCTTTCTTTTAATAAAGAACTTGCTATTAGAGAACACAACATGAACGCTTAGCTTGTATTACTCTCAGAGACACAGGAAAGAGATGAGACAATAAATACTGTGTATATTGATTTTTTGCAAACATTTGACAATAAATGTAAATGAGCTCATAAAAATAGTTTCATTTTATTTTTAATTTTTCTTTTATTGAAATAGGTTTTTTTCATACAATTTATCCTGATTATGATTTTTCCTACCCTAACTCCCCAGTTTCTTCCTGTTTCTCTTCTCATCTTCTTTCTGTCTCTTAGAAAACAGTTATCTAAGGAACAATAGTAAATTAAGATATAAAACAGAAAGAATCAAATCAGAATAAGACGAAACAAATTAAAAGAAGAAAAAAGTCAAAGAAAAAGCATGAAAACCACAAATAGATGTAAAGACACAATGAATACTATAAAAACACAAAACCAGAAAGCATAATATATATTAAAGGACCCATAAGGTTTAAAAATAACGTCCCTCAGTGCAACATTATGAGACAGAGAATCGAGTCCTTTGCCACTGAGTTCATTCTATGGTGGCCACCTAGTGAGCCTATTTTGGAGAAAACTAAGTCTTCATTTGCAAATGGTCATCAGCTGAAGATAGCTTTTGGATTAGGAGTCGTGGGATGTGCCCCCTTCTCTCAGCTCTAGGGCCCTGTGTGTGCTGCCTTGACTCTGAAATCATGTTTGTCATTCCTGCTGGGGCTAAAGGGCCTTGTCTTCTTGGTGCCCCCATCACCTTTGGCTCTTACGTTCTTTTCACCTCCTCTCCCACAGTATTCCTGAGCCCTGAGGGGAGGGGTTTGATGGAGATATCCCTTTTAGGGCTGAGTATTCCAAGGTCTCGCACTCTGTGCACATTCTCTGGCTGTGGGTCTCTGTGTCTGTTCCCTCCTGCTGCAGAAGCCTGATGCTTGAGCCAGGCACTGATCTGTCAGCAGAGGAGAATCTCATCAGTACTAGTTTTATTGCTACATTCCCTTCGCAGAGCAGCAGTATTTAGCTTTCTCGTAGGTCCTGGGCCTGTCTCGTTTCAGGTTCGTGGCCACCTGAGCAGTGTGTACATGGGTTCCTCCTCCTGCCTGGAGTGCGTCTTAAGTCCAGTCAATATGGCTGACCCCTCCCACTAGCTTTGTGTCACACTGTTGCAGGAGCCTGTCTTGCAGGCAAATCACCAGTGTAGACGAAGACTTTGTTTGTGGGTTGGTGTTTTCATTTCTCTTTCGGTAGCAGCCATAGCACTTTCCAGTACCATAAACACTAGTCCATAGGGGTGTGGGCTCTTCTCCAGGTTTAATGAGTTGTGCAGGTGTTGTCCTCAGCATTGGGACCTTATGGTTAGTTTATGATCTTGCCAACAGCCGAGGTAGTTTTCGGGTTGCCATGGGACTCCCTTGGCTTACAGCTTGATTAAATGTAACCCACTACTGGAACTGGAAGCTTCATTTATGGACAAGAGCTGTTCAGCGGGGGCTCTGTTTCCATGTTATTTGGTGATTTTACTTAGATCACCATTTTCTATGTATATACTTTAGGAAGCTTCTACTCCGTTCGGTCTCCACGTGACCCCTTGAATGGCTCTTAGCTCTAGCCTGTCTTCCTTCCCCTCTCTGTCTGATACCCCTGTTCCCCTCAACCCTGTCTACCCATAACTATCCATTGTATTTCCCCTTCTTAGGGGCATTTTCCTTCTCCCCTAGTCTCTTATTCTATTTTTAAACTCTGTGGTTATATGGAATATAGCTTTCTTATTAATGATGTAACAGCTAACATTCACATCTAAGCAAATCCTATACTTGTCTTTATGGGTCCGGTTTATCTCATTTTTTTTTCTAGTTCCATCTATTTAACTTTGAATTTTATGATTTTATTTTTTAATGGTTGAGTAATATTCCATGGTATAAATATACCATATTTTCTTTATTTATCTGTTGAGGGACATATAGGTTGTTGCTAGTTATAAATAGAGTAGCAATGAACATGGTTGAGCAAGAGTCTGTGGTAGGATGAAATGTCCTTGGCTATGTGCCCAGGAGTGGGGTAGCTAGCTCTTGAGGTAGACTGGTTCCCACCTTCCTGAGGAACTGCCACACTGATCTCCACCGTGGCTGTACAAGCTGTGTACTTTAATGCCTATCTCTGCCTTCTGTAATGACCAGTTTTGGTAAACAGGAGTGTGGGTGAGGAAATGGGGTTGGTAGGGAAGCTACAAATAGACAGTTACTGAGAGAAACATACCAATAATCATTGCATAATTGAACTCAAGCAGGAGCAGTAGGCCTGAAGTACTCAAGAAGACCTGGGTGGGGAAACGGTCTGGTCGACAGAGAGCATTGGGTTGGAGTGCTCCACACTGGGATTCTGAGGTTGAGTGGTCACTTCCAGAAGGATGGGTACCGTCAGCTTGATCTTCCTTTGCTGCAATCTTTCTTCAACAGCTTTCTAGATCTAGAGTCCATGTTGCGTATCTGTATGAAAAGCCATCCATGCAATAAAGATTGGAGATAGACAAAAGTTAGAATTTTCTTCAACCATTTACATATATGCAAAATATTTTGTTGGAGCAAACAGGTTCCTGTCATGAATACGCTGCTAGGTTTGTGTTAGTGAATCATGGATTAAGTGTTAAGTATGTAGGGCTTGCTCTTTGCCTGTCTCTTTGATATTACCACAATCTGCTACATTCTTTATCATTTGACTTCGTTAAGATTGTGCTACGATGCAATAAGGATGTACTTGAGTTATGTATGTTTAGCATATGTAAGTCCTTGAGCTTGAGCTACCATTTCACGTTAAGGAAAAAAATTATTACTCTTAAAAACCTCATACTCAACTTGTATATATATATTTTTCACCTTACAACAGTGCCTTTCTGGGAAATAGCTAAAAAATGTTGTTGCAAAGAATATTCCATTAAGTAGGTTAAGACTGAACTGCATAATCCCTATTCCATTTTTCTCTTGGTCTCTGGTCATGCTTTTGTTCTTTTTGCTTAGATACCCGGGAACTTAATTGGATTTCTCCCTCTCTCCCATGCTAGCTTTCCTCCTCCCTAATAGGTCTCCTTTCTTCTCTTTACCACCTTCTTTCTTACAAAATTTCAAAACTGATTTCCACAAGGAGGTGGAATGCTCCTCCCACAAGGCTCAAGAACATGTAGCCTGTATATTCTACCGTGTTTCATAATCACACTCATCTTCCTCACTGGACAGAGACTCCACGAGACCAAGGTCTGTGTTTGTTTTGGCCATGCTTTTGACTAAGTATTCAGGCACATATGTGCATGCATGTTTGGTTTTTTGAGACAGGCTCTCATGGAGCCCAGCCTGGCCATGGATTCTGCAAAGCTGATCCTCATGTCCTTGTCTCCCTTGTGCTGGGATTGCAGCCATGCACCCTCATGTCCAGCTTGTAAGCAATGATAAAAGAGCAGGAAGAGTGCAAACAACCATTACATCAGTGATAGAGAAATCTTCACTAGGGATTTAAGGTTGAGCTACCTTGCAAGATGGACACTAGTTCTCCTCAAGGAACTATATGGAATTATGGGAAGGCATTCAGCAAAGCAAGAGCTACACGTTGATAGACACACAGATGAGAGCAGAAGGGAGAAGCGCCTGAGAGCTGACGTGTCAAGGGAATGGTGAAAAATGGCTGTAGTGCCCTGCAGCTCAGTGTTTCCACTAGGAGAAATTGTGGTACTAACTTCCACAGCATTATTAGGAATATTCAAAAAACTTAAGCAAAAAAGGTCACCTTTTTATTACAGGAAAAAATTAAAGATTTGAAAAAATGAGAACAGAGTCAGGGGCTTCCTGTATCAGAGTGTCTCAGTATGCCCCGCAGGGATGGACAACGTATTAAGCAGAGGCAAGAAGGATCATTAGGGAATGAGAGAAATGCTGCTCTTGTATAAGCTCTATCCCCAGGATGTGCTGGCTGATGGGAGGAAAGGGAGGGGGTTGTGTGGACGAAGGTGGGATGATGGACTCTTATGCGAGGTGGAGATGTGTAGATGCTGGAAGAAGCAGGAGAGGAGGTGATTCTAGGGAACCTTGCACATTTCACAGACGCTTGTCACAGCTTTTTGATTATTATTTTTTTCATGTAGCTTTGAGGCTAAGAGGAAGAGTCACAAAATTGAGGCAAGGAATACTTTTAACTTGAGAGAGGTCATCACTAATAAATTTTACTTTAGGCATTTTAATTTGGGATAGAGGTTGTCTTTTTTTTCAGGAAAGAAAGTTTCTTCATTAAGAGAGATTTTCTAGCTATACTCTAGAAAGTAACTGGTAGGTGAGGTTTCACGCTAAGTTCCAAAAATTGCTGAGGGGTTGTGGTGAGATGTGTTGGGATGTCAGAACAACATGCTCAGCATTCTGCTCTTGGGTTTATTTCCAGGCCCAAAGGCTCCGTGGAGGGCTTCGCGGATCTAAGCTACGATAGGAGACCCACAAAAGTGCTGGCGAATGGATGGTGACAGCTGCATTCCTGTCCATGGCAGACTTAAATATCATGGTTCTAGTTTGAAGTAATAGGTACAACAAATTGATTTAATTCGTCAGTTCCAAAGCCCATGCTTCTCTCTAATGCCAGAGAATGTAAAAGTTAAGCACATTTCAGATATGAGCCGGTAACTGTGGCCTGTGTTCCTGCGACTGGACACAGCATGCTATTTCTAATAGGTTTCTTTCATTTCTAATTCACATCCTTCAACCTGACATAAAAGCACTTAATTGGCTTTTAAAGGAATATTGCCTTAAAACAAACTCTTTAATAAGTAGCATGAGTATCTCACTCTCTACAAGAAAGTCAAATTTCCCAAGACTCAAAAGACCTGAGTTATTCCCTGGCTCTCCAGGGGCTGGACTGTAGTTGTGCTCAGTCTCTGGTGGCGTTTTTTGCCATTATCAATGTATCATCCTCCTCCCACTGGCACCCCGCATTGGAGAGCTGTGCAGACAGATGTTATCATATCTGCAAAAGGCTAGAAAGAAAATCTCTTCATAAATATGAAAGAATAGCTACCTCTGCCTTGGCCCGGGAAGCGTTCCTTCACTGCCGGATGCAATCTGATCCCAGCACACTCTTTCTCCAGTGTGTCCAAGCACCTGGCTGGAAATCATAACTAAGAAAGATTTGCTCCTGGAGGGTCTTTCTGATTGCAGGTGTCATGGCAGCCTCTGGAGAAGATGAAGGGACAGAGTATTTGTGGGATGAGAAGCTTGCGCTGGGTCTTGCAGAGAAGCGAGAACTTACCAAATGACAGCGTTACAAACAACTGACTGAGGGAGCAACCAGGCAGGCTCCCGGTGATTGGGCACCTCGGTGTGCCTGTTTACCAGCTGCGCATGGCTTAGAGCTAATCCATCTCACTGCGCTCAGCATTCTGCTCTTGGGTTTATTTCCAGGGAACAGCAAACCTTTAGGACAGTGACAAACAGAGGTGGACCTTCTCAGGTGTTCTTAAGCACGGGTGCAGCATCCGGCAAACAATCCATCCATCGATGACAAGTGAAATCACTTAATGGGATACTGAGATGTGATTGGGATGAGCCATCAATGGGAGAGTAAGAAATCCAAAGCTGCCGATCTGTTCAGGATGATTTTCAGTTACATGCTGGCAAAATCTCTGGTTTAGCATGCTGAATTTGGTATTAAAAAGTAGTTTAAAAACAATGCAGCCAGTCCTGATGAGGCCGGATAAGCTAGGGTCAGATGGAAGGGGTGGTGGACCTCCCTATTAGTGGACTAGGAGAGGGGCATAAGGGGAGAAGATGAGGTAGGGTGGGATTGGGAGGGGACGGGGGAGGGGGCTACAGCTGGGATACAAACAAATAAATTGTAATAATAAAAAAAATAAAAAAAAAACAAAATAAAAATTCATAGTTTTAGCCATGGACCCAAACTATATCTAATGTATTTACCTATTTTTCTTAGCTGGGCTAAAAGAATACCTTTTACAAATTAAAAAAAAATCTTAAAATTGGAGCTATATATATTGTATTTATTGCAGTATGGATCACTGCTCAGTAAAAGCAAGGAAGAAATTTTAGAGTGGCACATTTAACATTACGAACAATTAATTTTTTTGTTTGACTATTTCGCCAAATGTATAAAAAAACCTAAATGGCACTTTTATTCTTTAAAAACGGGTGGCTCCAGTGTGCTAGCATTTTGGATGGTCTACTTATTGGGTTTATACTGATATTTGGTCTTGAAACACTTTGGATAATGTATGTGCCCATTAAGATGGTCTTTAAATTGCTGGGATCATTTCTACCTTGCGGCTCATTCATGGGTCTTCCATTACAGGGGGGCTGGTGTCACATGGGAATAGAGCCTTTTCTCTTTTTCTGCTTTGATGACCAACTGAGAAGTTTCATTTATTCTTATGCTCACAGTACTGCTTAGGTTGGATGTGATAAGAAAGAAAGCCTTCCAGTTTGTACCTGATTTTACAGCACCATTTATACTAAGTAACATTTGGGTGTAATGAGGTGATTTTTCTTTTTTAGGGGAAAACAATCTCAATTTGAGTGCTCAACGATAGCATAAGTGATGGTTGAATAACAAAAGGTAAATTGTTAATATTTCTTTCTATAAATTGAAGTCGTAGGTGACTCATGAAGAAGTTAGGGTGTCCCAGAGTCAACTTCTGAGGTGTGCTTATCACATTACATGTGTGACTTTTCCCAGGAGGCGTCTGAACATATATCTGTTCATCCCAGATAGGGCATCAACATCAAAACACAGACGTCATCTCACTGATGCTTGCTGTAGTGAATCAGTGCGTTTGCTGGGGTTTTGGGAGCACTATAGGCCACGACTCATTCCTTAATCCGACTTCTTCCTGTCACCCCTTGGTGTGGCACCAGTTGTTTCCCATGATCTGAACTCTCCGAGCTACTTTTGTGCACAGTGACATTGACTAGAACCCTGAGGTTGGTCCCTTTTCTACAGCTTTTCTGTAGCTTGTTATTATGAAACCCAAAATATAGCATTTATGGGATCATTATGGTGACTGTATAGTTGGCAGTTTTTCGAAGTCTGTGTCTAAAGTTTTAGATGGATTGTGTTTTAGGTTTGACAGACCTAATAGCCAGCAGCAGCAGCAGCAGCAGCAGCAGCAACAACAAACAACAAAATGGATCAACAGTATATAACACGACAGTTCTTTCTCTTAACTCTTGTTGTTAAGGACACTCAGGATAGGTTGCCCTCATAGCTTGTGCTTACTGGTCTAGGATAATGCTGAACATTGGCGGCACCAATCATCACCTCAGTCAGCAGTTCAGTTTGGGTCCATTTCCACCACGGGCACGGTTAGAGTGACTTTCTCCTGTGAGTTTCTGAGGACGTAGCATTGTAGCAGAGAGTAGGCACTGTTTGAAAAGGCTAAAATCTATAGTGAGAGAGTTACAGAAGAATAATTGTGAATGTGAAATGATTTGTTGTATTCTTTCCATACAGTAGATGCACAGTAGTTGCAAATCAAGGCTTTTCTAAAATAATAATAGGAGAACTACTTTTCCTTTGTAAAGAAATCTGAATACTGAATTTTGGTTGTTTGTAATTGAATATTTTGCATATATTATCGGGAAACTCACCAGGGCTAATTTCCACATAAGCAGTTTTATAGATCAATGATATGTTTTCATCTTGCGCATGCTAGATGTCAGCCATTCTTAAAGAGTACATTTTAGTATATAGTAGCAATTGTTTTCTTTGGCTTGGAAGCAAACACCTTTGCAAATATTTTCATCTGTTTCATTGGGAACTTAACGAATGGAAACGTAAAAGGGATCTGTCAGGATGCTATTGTGGGTCACAGCATGAGATTTTATATTATCATACAGCACCATGTTCAGACCTTCTCCCGCATAGGAAAGAGCAATAATTACTTCATTAGCTACATAAGGGAGTCATAGGTCTTAAGCATAAGTTGATTCTGATTCTCAAGGATGTTATTAAGCTGTCAAAGCCTGTCAATATGCACTGTGACAACAACATGTAAAGTTCCATTAAAGGGTCATTAGCAGGGTCTTCAAGCGCATGCCTAGCATTTTATCTGCAGTTCCTAATGGAACGTGGCTCAAAACAGGAATTAAGTCAGACATCTCATGAACTTTAATGCTGTTAGAACTTTACTTTTGGAAGAAAGTATTAGTTTTTTTTTTTTTCTTCAGGTTTTCACTTCTATGTGAGACAAAATGAAACCGCAGTTAAATAGAACCATTGCAATTTCCAAATCTTGACATTTAAACATATCATGTCTTAGAATCTGGTGAGCTGTGAGGATCACCTGTGGTTGATGACATAGTAGTTTGTATACAGAGACGTAAGTACTCCTTTGATGCCAACAGTCATTAAATTTTGCTTTTTCTTTGATAGATTCATTTTTCTCTAGAGGAAAAGGAAGGACAATTTGTGATGAAAACTTACTTTTTCCTTTATTACACTGTCAATTGCTAAGATTGGTGGTATTTTCAAATAACAGTGTCCAATGAGAAAGCCACACACACACATACACACACACACACATACACACACACACACACACAATTTGCTTTCTGTAGAGAGATCTGACAACCTTAGAAAGAAGAGAGTGATTACCAATTTTCTGACTGCCATAAATATAACTGAAGGTGCCAAATTGATGGGCTCAGCATTGTACGTGGTGGCAGCTGGGAGCCACAAAGCTTAGTTCTTCATTTAAATGGAAGACAGGCAGAGATTAGAGCCATTCTATCACTTCAATGAACACCAGGAAAGGTTATTTGAGATACACGGGATCACGAGTTGTTCCTGCTGAAAACAATAATAATAGTTAGAAGTGCCAAAAAAGCTCTGCAGAACCTTGACTAAGGAAATGTAATTTCGGATGCTCAGTCCTCATATTTTCAAAAAGGCAACTCAGGGGTAGATTGAAAATAGATAAACACCAGGTGAGGACACATTCTGGAAAGTTCAGGTAGGATCATCCAGATGGAAGAGACCCAGGTATAATTTGTCTGAGAAGACCCTGAGAGTTGAGACCACAGTCACCCGACGGAGGATGCCGGGAACATGTGTACAGCTGCCAGGAAAGGATTAATTATAATCGTGGGTGCTGAGCCAAGTGAAAGAGTAGAAGTTGCAAAATAACCTTGAAAGTCAGCATGAGCAGAGCCTGGAGGGTGATGGTACTGCACAGGAATTATAGCAGGAGAGACTTGAAGCAGCTAACAAGGTATCTTATACAACATAGAAAAATTACCTGTTATTTAAAATTCAAGTCAAAGGCTCCTTTTGGACTTAAAAACAGAACACGATCTCTAACCTGAATAATATCTAATAAAAAATTAACTAATTTATTTAAAGAGTCTGCGCTGGTCCCCTGACCACTGCTGCTTAATTAGACGCTGATTGCTGATTATGCTGAACTTTTTTTTTTTTTTTTACCTTGTAGCTTCCAGTGGTGTGCTCTGAAACTTACTTCTACTTTGCTATTGATAAGAACTATTCACTAGAAGGCTGGAAAAAAGCCAGAGCTATAAAAGATTTATGGGGTCTTTGGCACCGAAAGTTTATCATTTGGGGATAAGAGTGACTCCTAGAAAAGTTGACAGGAAGTATTATCAAACTTGTTCACATGATATGAATTAAGAAGACTTTGCCTTAGCTGATCACACACATGGCTTCAAGGGTGATATCGATTAGACTGAGCTGCAGTATGCTTCTTTGCTTTCTTCTCATTTATTTATTTTATTCACTTGCAGCCTTTTCGCTCCTCCCCTCCCAGTCCCACCCTCCCTGTGTCTTAACTAGTAGCTGAGCTTTTGTTTCTCAGGGTTCATCCAGTGTGCTTTAGAGCAGGGCTTCTCAACCTTCCTAACACTGCGACCCTCTTTACACTCTTCCTCATGCTGTGCTGACCCCATCCAGAAATTATTTTGTTGCTACTTTATTACTGTAGTTTTTCTACTGTTATGAATCATAATGCAAATTTGTAAAATGCAGGAGATCTGACTCTCTGACATGCATCCCCCAAAGGAGTCATGACTCACAGGGTGAGAATCACTATTTTAGAATAAAATCTGGACCAAAGAGACTCCCTGCTTGGCGAGTGAGTCTTTGAATGTTGGCCTCCTACCACTGAGCAGCTTATTTGCATCAAGGCAGCACCATGTTGGCTTAATTAGTGTGGACTGAAACTGTTCAGTGTGTCATGGTTTCTGGAAGATTCTTTTGAGACAGCGCGGCCTAACACAAACCTACTCAGGGTCATCTTCCTACAGTAAAGAGGGCAAAATGACTGCCCCATTTAGTGAATTAAATGAAAGGTTTGAATTATTTTTGCCCAAAATTTAAACGTCTGAATTAAAATATGCACAAATTGTGTTCCTTTTTACTCTTAGACATCTAGCCCTAAATCTCTTATAGTTTTGTTTTCAGACAGCCTAGCACCCACCCTTCCAGATCTTCTGAAGAAACTTCTGTGCAGGTATGTTGATGGCTCCTTGTGGGGACATGTTCCCCTGCTAGCTCTGAGCTCATTTAGGTCAGTTGAGGACCTCGATAGCTAAGCCTGACTTTGCTGTGTGTGAGACTTCATTTGAGAGATGGAGCTGAGAGCAAGGAGAGGAAAGCTCTGCTTGGGAACAAAATCTGCTCAGAAGCTTTTCTAAAGGGTGCTGTAAGTTCCTATGTTACTTGCTGTGTGGTCATTTTGTCCTTTTGATAGCTAGCAGACAACTAATCTAAGGATGGGATGCCACCACAGAAAGCTCAAGGCCATGCTTATGTATGTTTACCTTCTTTTCCCAGATACCATTTCCGTGTTATCCTCCGGCCGAACCATGGGCTCAGCGGTAGTGTTGTCCAACTCTTGGTACTTGCGTGCCTTGTTTGAAGGGCTTCTAAGTGGCCCTTCATTCCCCTGCCTTGTTCTCTCGTGTCATTCTTGTTGCTTTGTTCATCTTTCTTGATATTGGAATATCTGAAATATGATAAGGATTTGACCACAGCAGGAGTTGGCACACTGAATTCCAAGGACCAAGTCTAGGCCCTGGCTTGTTTGTATGCCACTTTAGAAAGATTACATTGGAAGAGATAAATGCTGGGCAGACTTGTAGGTGGGCAGGAACACCCAGAACACACACTGTCTCAGCTTGTGTGGGAAAGTTTGTCTGTTCTTCCTCTACAAAATAAAGCTCAGATGACTTGATTTTGCATCCTCCCAGAGTGGCCTATTGCATTTCCTGTCTATAGTTTAGTACTGCATCTGCCCCTGCCACCCCATGCCTCTGTGCTGTTGAGGTTCAGAAAATCATGCCCTAAAATATAGAGCTCAGGATCTCAGCAGCACGTCCTAACAAACACCCCCTCCAGATCTCTCTTTCTCTCTTGCTCCCTGTTTTCTTTACCCTCCCAGCCCCACCACCAGATAAACAATAGGAACTAGAATTTCTTTTCCTTAATTCAGGGCAAAGAAATGAGAGCCCTGCAAACCATGAAGACTAAAAATGCTACTGTAATATGCCTCTACTTTTCTGTGCTAAAAATAGATTCTGGCTATAAAGACATGATCTGAATTACCTTGCTCCTGTCTTAGAAGGGCTATGGAATGCTGGGTAGAGGAGTCTAGAGGACTGGGCACAGATAGGCTTTGCCGCATATTCCTAGTCCAGTCTGGCAGCATTAGATCAGACCCTTTTGTAAAATCTTATTTCTATGCAGTTTTCCATGCGACGTAGAACATACTCATAAAAATGACAACCACAGTGGTTCTTTGAGTTTCTGTTTTGTGGGCCCTGCTACACATTATGAGACTACATGGCTTGCTTGGGTTTGACTGCTGTGTCTTTTTGTACAGGCATCATCCGTGACCCCCCTACCCCCCGGTTTCTTTGCACACATCCTTCCTTCTTTCTGGATAAGTACTCTGTACTTTGAGTGAGCTATAATTTCTCTGGAATTTTCGTATTTATCTTCACTGCTCTGAATGTGAATGGCAATGTGCACAATGCTGGATCTAATGAACATGGTGTAATAAATAAATTATACTAAACCTTTCCTTTCTACCCAAAGAGTACATTGGAGATACCAATAGCAAAGCCAGTGGGAAGTCTGCGGCCCCAGTCATTACTAATTACATCATTGTTGCTGAGATCTTCTCGTTCTGCTTGGGTCGTCTGCCCTCAGCACGAATAACACAGCTCTCAGTGATCTTTCTTTGCTCACGCAGAAAAGAACACCAGTTCTCCAGGCACAGAAAGGAACTGGAGCTTAGGACCTTGAAGATTAGTGTTCCAGTGCTCTAAGTAGTGATGGGCAAGAAAGATAACACTTCAGGAGACAGAAAGCCACTGGGAACAGAAAGTGGTTGACCATTGAAGATCTGTGGGTCACGTGATGCACGTTCTATGGGGAAGAATCGACGTTGTTAGCCACAATCTGCCAGTTTAAAGTCTTGACTGTCACTAGCAGTACATTAAGACAACTTTGTGGCTACCCCTATAGTACACATAAGAATAAGGGAAATTTTATGTCCTTATACTCAAAACATAAATAGTAAAATGTTTGGTTCAGAATTGATGGAAAACAATGGGATTTAAAGATTGAAATGAAGCTAAAATAATTGATGTATAAGGTAGGCTACAACAAGATGAGGCAATTCATCGTTGATCTTTAAAAATCCAGTGCGACATTCTATTGTCCAGTCTAGAAAGAGATGACAAATATTAGTATAAGGAGAAAAATGTACCATGGGATGGAGTGAATATGGAACCATAAAATAAAAGTGCAAACCAGTGCCTGCACCTCACTGCTGGCCAGTATCTCCAACAAAACATAAAGCTCCTTAAATGATAGCCTAGAAATGACACAATAACAAAGCAGAGACACTGTTCTTCTCATTCAGAAGTCTTCTGTTGAAAATACCCATCATTTTAAGCTATTCAAAAGAAGTTCCAGCTCACCGTGTACTTTCCCCTGACCCTTAGGGATTGGAGACTAAACTCTGTGACCATTTTTTCCTTTGTAGAGATCCCCAGCGGTGCTCTTTGCCAACCATGGCAGGATGCTCTCGTCTTTTATTTTGATCTGACCTCAATTTCTTTTGTGATCTTTTCCCCTCACTCAAGAAAAAGCTACTTTAAACTCTGACATCAGACTCACTCCTTCTGAGGGCAAGAGTAGCAAAACATCGGATTGCACTCATCTGCTCTCCTGGAACACAGAGCCGTCTCATTTTTTATCGTCCTTCAGGCTGGGATTCGTGTGTGATTTCTATGAACATTCACTTCTCTTAACTGTTCTAAGAACACGCCAGTAGCCATGTGATGCTTTTTGGAGGCGGGCAAGTTGTATATGTCTGGCATTCTCTCAAACTGCAATCATGTCGTTACCCAAGTTGTAAAACCTCTTATCTCATTATACAGTAAGGAGAAGGTTTTAATAAGGATTAAGAAATCCATCTTATAAGAATAATATTTTGAAGAACACATTTACCAAATTAATATCTTTTAATTCAAAAGGAAAGTACATCCAGGTTTATATATATATTTGTCCCGATATTGGACATCACGCCTATGCATTTTTCCCTAGTGATTTTAACCTTGGTCATTGCATTTAAATGTGAGCCCAAGTCTGGGTGGAACTTAGGGAATGTTTCCAAACTCATTAATCAAATACATGTACCTTTCGACAGCTGTTGCTCATGCTAGCAGTTGGCGAGTCAGGAGTTGCCGGCAGCTCTTCTGTCTTCTGCCCTTTATTCCCAAAGGTCTCTAAATAAAGCATCTGGCAAGCTTTCTCATACTGACATCTTGCAGCCTGCTGTGGATTATCAACCTGTCTCTCTTTACCTATTCTCTTCCAACTAGCTGACCATTCTAACCCCATAGCACCTAGGTATGGTAGGAGGTCTTATGAGATGTCTACATGAGTAGATGGGTTTGGAGCATCATATTGTCTTGAGTGTTTTGCATTAGAAAAATACAGTAATCATAACAATGGGAAGAGGAGTATCACACAAAAATAATGCAAAAAAGGGAACCACATCCCAAGATTTAGGTTGTGAAGATTTATAGGAAACAGGGATCATAGTCTAGTACATTTCCCCAGAGGTGGCAGGGGAGATCATGTGACCTTCGGGCATGGCTGAGAGGCCAGATATCTGAGCTGACTCCATGTTTGACTATGGTCCATTTTCCATTTCTGCTTAATAGCCTTCCTATCCCTGATGTTTTCCCCATGAGTTAACTTGAATTCTTTACAGTCGAAAGATTTGGCTGGATACAAATGAATTTCTTGTCAGTTGGACCCTCCTCCTTGAGCAGGAATATCATTGCTCTATCTCTGATACTCCTCAGTGTGTGCTATGAACGTGGATCTGACAGCCAGCCATTATCCATTCAGGGAATGTCATGCTCCTTTTGCTTTCCCTTGGATGGCTAATCCCCAAAGAACTGAAGCACTGTCAAAACTTAACCATTGCCTAGTTCTCCTTAAATGTCCCTCTGTGAGAAACAAAGTTGTACTTAATAGGCGTTTGATCTAGCTACACAGGAGCAGAATTGTTCATGCGCCACACGCCTTGCTTTTCCCTGTGCGAGGAAAGCAACGTCAGCAGAGCTTCCTTCAAAGGTCCTCTCCAACTTCCTCTTGACCTCCAGGTGCCAAGGTTGCACCCTGCCTGCCTGAAACACTCCAAATAGCTGAGGAGGACTTGTTTCTGCTAAGGCCGTTAGGACCTGACCTTGCTGGTCACTCCCTCCTGGCTCCTGACATCCCCGACCTTTATCAATGCTGCTCTGGCTTAGGCCTCGCACAGTGAGTATTTAGAGTGCTTCAAGGCTGCTGGCCACATGGCACAGGTGCTGTGGATGAAAAGTAAGCCAATGGTTATACAGAGAGTTTCACCAGATTTGTAAACTTCACTTAACCACGCGAACCTCGTTTTTCTTGCTTAAGAGAATCTCATTTTCTAGTTTCATTTATTTCACGAAGACACCTAGCACATACATAAACAGGGATGTAAAATCGCTTTTAGGTTTGCTTTGTGCTTCAGCTCATTTAGTCTTTATAAGAATTCTGTGAGGTAGATACTTTGACTCACATTTATGCATGAAGGTACACAGTCATTGATGAACACTGCTCAAGGGCTGTTAAGAGATAGACTGGAACCTGCATCTGATTTATTCCAAAGTCTATAATTGTTCTGCTTTGTCATAGAAATATTGGAATACAAATGAATCATCTCAGCATTGGTTAGAAGTTTCTTTAAAGTTTCCATTTAGCCTCCTTTTCTTCTTTCAATTGATGAAAAAAAACCCCATAACACCTTATCTTCATCAATGACATCTCGTTTCTAAACACACACACTAAACCTGGAGGCACTGGGCATGAAGAACAGCTTCAGAGGGAATAACTCACTCTTCCTAAATGGGTGTGCCTCGGCTTAAAGTAATTGCATATCTATCTATTTATGAGAGCCATTAATCCTGAGTCCTGAGAAATCAAAGTAGCAGGCAGAATTCCCATGTTGGCTTTCCATGTTCTGTCCTCCATGTCTCAGCACTTGAAATGATTTCTTACTCAAGGAGTCTAATACCACATGAATCACATGACTAAGCAATGGGCACATAATTTACCCACCCTGGGAGAGGGCATTTCAAATGACTGTGCAAGAAATATAAAGAAAAATGATTACAGTAAAGATATTTTTAACTGGAAAGCATTCAGTAGCTCATATCCCTAGCATGACACTATTGGGCCCCACACTTCGAATTTAAAGATTACTTTTCATAGAGCAACAGGTATACTATTCGATTTTATTAATAAAAAAAAAAACCCTGGCTGTAAAATATATTTTCTCAAAATGTGCATTTCTTTTGCATGTATCAGAATCAGCAACATGGATACTTCCTTAGCGATCTTTGTCTTGATGAAAAACAAGCACCACCACCAACAAACCCGGTCAGACCCAAGGCTTCTAGGAACTGAGATTCGGAAAATCAGAACTGGCTTTGACAAAAATGTCAAGTGGCTGTTCATTCTGATTTGGATGCTTTGGCCGGGGTGGTGGGGTAGAGATCTGAACGAGTTTCTATATTAGCCAGTAATTAAAGTTCAATTACTCTTTAGTGGATTCACTGGGGAGACACTGACAGAAGTTCAAGGGACTTGACTTTTGGTGGCTGGTGTGTGACTTGGATGGAGAATGGCAGGCTCTTCCAGCCATGCAGTGTTGGCTTCTGCAGTAATTTCTTTTCTTTTTTTTAATTTTATTTTTTTCTTATCAGTTACATTTTATTAACTATGTACCCCAGCCGTGTCCCGATCCCTCATTCCCTCCCAGCCCTTCCCTCCTTCCCTCATCTCCACCGTGCCCCTTTCCAAGTCCACAGATAGGGAGGACCTCCTCCCCATTCATCTGACCCTGTTTTATCAGGTATCTTCAGGACTGGCTGCAAAGCTCTCCTCTGTGGCCTAACAGGACTGCTCCTCCCTTGGGGGATGGAGAGGTCAAAGAGCCAGTCATTGAGTTCCTGTTGGAAATAGTCCTTGTTCCCCTCACTATGGGAAACCAATTGGTTACTGAGCTACCACAGGCTACATCTGAGCAGAGGTTCTAGGTTATATCCATACATGGTCCTTGGTTGCATGTCAGTCTCAGAAAAGACCCTGTGCCCAGATACATTTGGTCCTTGTGGAGCTCCTATCCTTTCCTCATCAGACTAACTCCCCTTCTTTCTTATGATTCCCTGTACTCTGCCAAAGGTTTGGTCATGAGTCTTTGCTTTGAAAACACTGCTAGTTAGAGTTTTTCAAATGCGCTCAGTAGACTCCTGTCAATGTTCAATGCACATCCCATCTGTCTTTCAAAACGAGGATTGATAATCTTACCCCATGTCCGCTCTCTTGATTATCTTTTTTAGGTGTATAGATTTCATTATGTTTATCATCTCTTATAGGTCTATATAAGTGAGTGTATACCGTGTTTGTCTTTCTCCTTCTGGGATATTTCACTCAGGATGATCTTTTCTAGATCCCACCATTTGCCTGCAAATTTCATGATTTCCTCCTTTTTGATTGCTGAGTAGTATTCCATTGTGTAAAAATACCACAATTTCTGTACCCATTCCTCCGTTGATGGACATCTGGGTTGTTTCCAGGTTCTGGCTATTACAAATAAAGCTGCTATAAACATGGTTGAGCAAATATCCCTTTTGTGTACTTGAGCAAACTTTGGGTATATACCTAGCAGTGGTATAGCTGGGTCTTGAGGAAGCACTATTCCTAATTGTCTTAGAAAGCACCAGATAGATTTCCAGAGTGGTTGTACCAGTTTACATTCCCACCAGCAGTGGAGGAGGGTTCCCCTTTCTCCACAACCTCTCCAGCATGTGTTGTCCCTTGAGTTTTTCATTTTGGCCATTCTGATGGGTGTAAGGTGATATCTCAGGGTCGTTTTGATTTGCATTTCCCTGATGGCTAATGAGGATGAGCATTTCTTTAAGTGTTTCTCTGCCATTCAATATTCCTCTGTCGAGAATTCTCTCTTTAGCACTGTTCCCCATTTTTTAATTGGATTACTTGGTTTGCTGCTTTTCAGCTTCTTTAGTTCTTTGTATATACTCGATATTAGTCCTCTGTCAGATAAAGGGTTAGTGAAGATTCTTTCCCAATCTGTAGGCAGTCGCTTTGTTTTGATGATGGTGTCCTTTGCTTTACAGAAGCTTTTCAGTTTCATGAGGTCCCATTTATTCATTGTTGCTCTTAGAGCCTGTGCTGTTGGTGTTCTGTTCAGGAAGTTGTCTCCTGTGCCAATGAGTTCTAGGCTGTTCCCCACTTTTTCTTCTAACAGATTTAGAGTATCTGGTTTTATGTTGAGGTCTTTGATCCACTTGGACTTTAGTTTTGTGCAGGGTGATAAATATAGATCTATTCTCATTTTTCTGCATGTGGACATCCAGTTGGACCAGCACCATTTGTTGACGATGCTGTCTTTTTTCCATTGAATCGTTTTGGCTTCTTTGTCAAAAATCAAGTATTCATAGGTGTGTGGGTTTATTTCTGGGTCTTCTATGCGGTTCCATTGATCCTCCTTTCTGTTTTTATGCCAATACCATGCAGTTTTTATTACTATTGCTCTGTAGTACAACTTGAGATCGGGGATGGAGATACCTCCAGATGATCTGTTGTTGTACAGGATTGTTTTGGAGATTCTGGGTTTTTTGTTTCTCCATATGAAGCTGAGAATCTTTTTTTCAAGGTCTGTAAAGAATTGAGTTGGTATTTTGATGGGAATTGCATTGAATCTGTAGATTGCTTTTGGCAGGATGGCCATTTTCACAATGTTAATCCTACCAATCCATGAGCACAGGAGATCTTTCCATCTTCTGAGATCTTCTTCAATTTCTTTCTTCAGAGACTTGAAGTTTTTCTCAAACAGGTCTTTCATTTGCTTGGTTAGTGTCACCCCAAGGTACTTTATGTGGTTAGTGGCTATTGTGAAGGGTGTTGTTTCCCTAATTTCTTTCTCAGCCATTTTGTCTTTGGTATACAGGAGGGCTTCTGATTTTTTTGAGTTGATTTTGTATCCTGCCACTTTACTGAAGGTGTTTATCAACTGGAGGAGTTCTCTGGTTGAATTCTTGGGGTCGCTCATATATACTATCATATCATCTGCGAATAGTGACACTTTGACCTCTTCCTTTCCGACATGTATCCCCTTGATCTCCTTTAGTTGTCTTATTGCTTTGGCTAGGACTTCAAGTACTATGTTGAAGAGGTAGGGAGAGAGTGGGCAGCCTTGTCTTGTCCCTGATTTCAGTGGGATTGATTTAAGTTTCTCTCCATTGAGTTTGATGTTGGCTATAGGCTTGCTGTATATTGCCTTTACTATGTTTAGATATGTGCCTTGTATTCCTGATCTCTCCAAGACTTTAAACATGAATGGGTGTTGGATTTTGTCAAATGCTTTTTCAGCATCTCAGGAGATGATCATGTGGTTTTTCTCCTTCAGTTTGTTTATGTGGTGGATTACATTGATAGATTTCCATATGTTGAACCACCCTTGCATGCCTGGGATGAAGCTTACTTGGTCGTGGTGGATGATATCTTTGATGTGTTCTTGGATTCGGTTTGCAAGTATTTTATTGAGTATTTTTGCGTCAATGTTCATAAGAGAGATAGGTCTGAAGTTCTCTTTTTTTGTTGGGTCTTTGTGTGGTTTAGGTATCAGGGTGACTGTTGCTTCATAGAATGAGTTTGGTAATGTACCTTCTGTTTCTATTTTGTGGAATAGTTTGAGGAGAATTGGTGTGAGCACTTCTTTGAAGGTCTGGTAGAATTCCGCGCTGAAACCATCTGGCCCAGGGCTTTTTTTGGAGGGGAGACTGTGAATGACTGCTTCAATTTCCTTGGGGGATATAGGGCTGTTCAGTCTTTCTACCTGATCTTGACTTAATGTTGGAAGATGGAATCTATCAAGAAAATTGTCCATTTCATTTAGATTTTCAAATTTTGTGGCATATAGGCTTTTGTAGTATGACCTAATGATAGTTTGAATTTCCTCTGTGTCTGTAGTTATGTCACCCTTTTCATCTCTGATTTTGTTGATTTGGATATATTCTCTCTGCTTTTTAGTTAGTTTGGCTAAGGGTTTGTCTATCTTGTTGATTTTCTCAAAGAACCAGCTTTTTGTTTCATTGATTCTTTGAATAGTTTTATTTGTTTCTAATTGATTGATTTCAGCCCTGAGTTTGATTATTTCCAGCCTTCTGCTTCTCTTGGGTGTATCTGCTTCTTTTTTTTCTAGGGTTTTCAGTTGGGCCATTAAGTTGTTTGTATGTGATGTTACGAATTTCTTCTTGCAGGCACTCAGTGCTATAAATTTTCCCCTGAGCACTGCTTTCAATGTGTCCCATAAATTTGGGTATGTTGTGCCTTCATTTTCATTGAATTCTAGGAAGTCTTTAATTTCTTTCTTTATTTCTTCCTTAACCGAGCTGTCGTTGAGTAACAGGCTGTTCAGTGTCCATGTGCGTGTAGGCTGTTTGTTATTTCTGTTGTTGTTGAGGTCCAGCTTAAGTCCATGGTGGTCAGATAGAATACAAGGGATTATTTCAATCTTCTTGTATCTGTTGAGGCTTTCTTTATGACCAACTATATGGTCTATTTTGGAGAAGGTTCCATGTGGTGCTGAAAAGAAGGTATACTCTTTTGAGTTTGGATGAAAAGATCTGTAGACGTCTATTAGGTCCATTTGATTTAGGGTCTCTGTAAGTGTTTTTATTTCCCTATTTGTTTTCTGTCTAGTTGATCTGTCCCTTGGTAAGAGTGGAGTGTTGAAGTCTCCCACTATTAGGGTTTTAGGATCAATGTGTGATTTAAGCTTTAATATTGTTTCATTTACGAATGTAGGTGCTCTTATATTTGGGGCATAGATATTCAAAATTGTGATGTCCTCTTGGTGGTTTTTTCCTTTGATGAGAATATAGTGGCCGTCCTTATCTTTTTTGATTAATTTGGGTTGAAAGTCTATTTTATTAGATATTAGGATGGCTACTCCCGCTTGTTTTCTGGAACCATTTGCTTGAAAGACAGTTTTCCAGCCCTTTACTCTGAGGTAGTGTTTATCTTTGTTGCATAGGTGTGTTTCTTGGATGCAACAGAATGATGGATCCTGTTTCTGCAACCATTCTGTTAGTCTGTGTCTTTTAATTGGGGAGTTGAGTCCGTTGATGTTGATAGAAACTAGTGACCAACAATTGTTACTTACTTTAGATGTGGTGTTGGTGGTGTCACTGAGTTTCATTGCTTGTCTTCTTTTTTTTTTTTGTGTGTGTGTAGTTATCTATTTCCTCTGTTTCCTTCGATGTAGTTGTTTTCTTTGGTTTGGAGTTTCCCTTCTAGTACCTTCTGTAGAGCTGGGTTACTATGTACATATTGTTTAAATTTGGTTTTGTCTTGGAATATCTTGAATTCTTCATCTATGTTGATTGAAAGTTTTGCTGGGTATAGTAGTCTGGGTTGGAATCTGTGGTCCCTTAAGGACTGTATGATTTCTGTCCAGACCCTTCTGGCTTTCATAGTTTCTGTTGAGAAATCTGGTGTGATTCTGATAGGTCTACCTTCATATGTTACTTGGCCTTTTTCCCTTGCTGCTTTTAGAATTTTTTCTTTGTTTTGTAGGTTCAGTGTTTTGACTATGATGTGACGTGAAGAATTTCTTTTCTGGTCTAGTCTACTTGGTGTTCTGTAGGCCTCTTGTATGTTTATGGCCATCTCCTTCTTTAAGTTGGGAAAGCTTTCTTCTATAATTTTCTTGAAAATATTTTCCAGACCTTTGAGCCTGCTGTCTTCTTTTTCTTCTACTCCTATTATTCTTAGGTTTTGTCTTTTCATGGTGTCCTTGATTTCTTGGATGTTTTGTGTTTGGGACTTTTCTGATTTTATTTTTTCTTTGAGAGATGTGTCAATTTCCGCAAGTGTATCTTCGGCTCCTGAGATTCTTTCTTCCATTTCTTGTATTCTGTTGGTGATGCTTACCTTTGTAGTGCCTGATCTTTTCTCTATGTTCTCCAGCTCCTGGTTTTTCTCTATTTGTGTTTTCTTTATTGATTCTAATTCTGTTTTCATGTCTTGCACCATTTCCTTCATCTGTTTGAATGTGGACTCCTGCTTTTCAATGATAGCTTCTATTTTTTTGTCCGTTTCCTCTCTATGTATCACTAATTGTGCCTCTACTTCTTTGGGCATAATGCCTGTATTTCTATGAGAGCTTTGTTTATTTCTTCTTTATTTGCCTTCATTTGTGTGGACATTTCTTTGAGAGCTTTGTGCATTTCTTCTCTGTTTGCTTCAATTTTCGTGGTCATTTCTCTGAGAGCACGATTTGTTTCCTCTTGGTTAGTCTTGATTTCTTTGGTTATTTCTCTGAGGGCTTTGTTCATTTCATCTCTATGGGCCTCTAATAGCTGGAGAAACATAGTTTTGAGGTCGTTTTCTTGTATATCTAGTGAATTGAAGTGTCCATTGTTTTGTGGCGTTGCTGGTGAGGTCATTATGTCCTGATTTTTGTTAGGAGTGTTCTTACGTCTGTCTCTAGCCATCTGGTTATTTATAATCCTCACTGGTTGTTCCTCGAGATTGTAGTTTGGGCTATGATCCTCTCTTTCTGTTTTCTGGACTGTTTTTTCAGGAAGATGAGAGAGGTTCACTGCTTTGGGAGTGTGCACTGTGTTTTCAGTTTTACCTAAGTAAAGAATGTGACGCTGGCGCTATTCGCGTGCGCTTTTAGCAGGTGCAGTGTGCATGCACGGATTCTCTGACTATTGCAGTGGCCTGCAAGCCACTATTATGCCGTTCTGACTGAGATCCAGGGATTGTTTGCCTGGATTACCCTGGTGGACCTGCAAGGCAGAGGCTTCACTGTTGGGGTCACTATCCCAAGAATCCCTCTTATGCCCACACTAGGAGTGTGGGTGGCAGGGATCTCGTCTGGTTGCTTCTGTGGAGAGGCCGTGGTTCTGGGGCAATCTCTCCCTAGAAGGCTCACTCACTCTCTTGCAGGACCAGTTGGAATGCACAGGGGTTCCCCTTGCTCACTACTGTTTTGGTCCTGCTGCGGAAGTGCACGGGTAGGCTAACAGTCAGCTCTGTGACACTGTGGCCGCAGGACTCAGTGTCCACCTTTCCTGTGTGCTGCCTCTTTGTCCTTTCCCTCTGTCAGGAGGGGTTATGTTGACTGGTCCCTGGGTGGCAGGGGAAAGAGTTAGGATGAGTGTACTCAATCCCAGATCCCGGGCCCAGATCTCTCTGCCAGAAGGAGCCTAGCGGTAGAATCTATGTTTGCTGATCCCAAGAGAGTACCAGGTAGGGTTGAGTGTCCTCAGATCCAGAGCTTGGGTTTCTCTGCTAGGGGCCGCTGGAGAGAGGGTGCTGTGTCCTTGGCAGGCTGCCTCTCTGTCCTTCCCCTTTGACCTTCTCCTCTGCTTGGGTAGGCTTATGGAGGTGCTCTCAGGGGAGTGCCAGCAGGGGTTGGGGCTTCTCAGTCGGATCCTGAGCCCTGAGCTGGCGGCGTTTCTCTGCCGGGGGGAGGGGGGGCGCCGGTGATAGAACTTGCTGCTAGACCTTATTGCGCTGGACCCAGGATAATCTCAGGATGTGTAGAATGACCACAGTCCCAGATCCCGAGCTGTAGTTTGTTTGCTAGGAGCAGCTGGCAGCGCTGGAGTTCAGGCACTGTGAAGCCGCTGTGCGCCTCTGTATCCTTCTGCTCTCCTGCGGCAGGGTGATGGTGGCGTTTGGGGGAGTGCCCGAAAGGATTGGGTTTTCTCAGCCCCGATCTCGGGTTGGGGTACCGACAATGTGGTCTGTGGCAGATTCTGCTGGATGCCTCCTGCCTCCTCCGAAGAGGGAGTAGGGGTTGTGAGCTGGGCTCGCAGCTGTAATCTGTGCACGGCGGGAGCTCAGTTGTGATGGCGGCAGGTACTCGTGGTTGGAGAGACCTTCCAGGGAAAGACTGCGTGACCCGTGAGCAGTCTGGCATCTTTCCTTCCCCGTGGGGTTTTTTTGCGACTGGGACTCCCAGCCTTAGGCCCCCTTGTGCCCACCAATCAGCCTGGGAAACTGATCGTGACTAGCAGGCTTGCGGCACCAGCCGGGAGACCCAAAGCCCGCGTTAGCCGGGTTCTCTTCCGGGCAGCGGTGGACCCGACCGCTTCCCATGCCATGGGAGCCTCCCCTCACCTGGGAAACACGGTCGATCGCTGTTGTTTCAGGGCCCAGAGTTCAGTCTCCTGGTCGCTGCACGGAGTGTGTTGTCCCGCTTCTCAGACACGGTGTTCTCCCAGTGCCGCCATCTTGGCCCCTCTCCTGCATTAATTTCTAAGCAAAGACGCCATCAGAGTTTTGTCATCTTCTGAAAAATAAATCAGAAACCAATGACAGGATAGGACAAATTTTCCCTTTCTGTGGAGACGAGGACAAATTCTCCCAACTGACTTACTCATTGAATTACATGACTGGGTTTGTAGGTCTTTGAATTTCAATTTATATTTAAGACATGCTTGACTCTAGTTCTCCCAAAACATATTTATACATTGCTTCTGTCTTTTTATGCACTTTCTTAATCTTCAGAAGATGATCATAAGTAGTATTATAATGTGGCTCTTATGAATTCTTTGAATTCATAAGAATTCATAAGAATTCATAAACTTTTTGAAATTATAGACTGTAAAATAATAGCATTATCAATATGAAAAAGTATAAAGTGATGATGTTAGAATCATAAAATGTTGCAGTATTGTCTGTTGTGGCATTTATATGCTGAGAGAGGACTAGAACATATAAGGAGAATCCAAAAGAAGCTTAGGTATGGTACACAGCTGAAGTGAGGGTGGGATGATGACAGTAATTCTGTGTCTATGGCTTTGTTCTTCTCTACATCCTCCTCACCTCCTCCCACCAAAGGCTTGCTCATAGGATCTTGAAATAAAAGTTCAATTCTCCTCCCCTTCCATCTGACCCTAGCTTATCAGGTTTCTCCTATCAGTGGACTTGGAAAGGGGCAGGGAGAAGATGAGGGAGGGAAGGTAGGATTGGGAGGGAATGAGGGAGAGGGCTACAGCTGGGATACAAAATTAATAAACTGTAACTAATATTAAAAAAGAAGAAAAAAGTTTAATTCTCCAAATGGGTGTCCTAGTAAGGGGAACAGGAACTGTCTCTGACATGAACTCAGTGGCCTGCTCTTTGATCACCTCCCCGTGAGGGGGAAGCAGCCTTACCAGGCCACAGAAGAGGACAATGCAGCCAGTCCTGATGAGACCTTATAGGCTAGGGTCATAGGGAAGGGGAGGAGGACCTCCCCTATCAGTGGACTGGGGGAGGGGCATGGGAGGAAGACGGAGAAGAGGGAGGATTGGGAGGGAGAGGGCTACAGCTGGGATATAAAGTGAATAAATTGTAATAAATAAAAAATTAATTAAAAATCAAATTCACTATGCTTAGCATGTCTGAACTTAATATAGACAAGCACATAGCTGCCAGATTTGGTAGACAAAATACAGAGTGCTTGGTTAAATTTTAAGTTTCAGGTGAAAACAAATGTTTTTATAGTTTAAGTATATTCAATGTAAAATTTAGGCTCTATTACTTGAGAAAGATGCCTCAGTGGTTAAGAGCCCTGGGTTCTCTTGCAGAGGACCAGGGTTCTGTTGCCAGCACCCACACGCAGTGTCTCACAACCGCTGAGCCTCCACCTCCAGGGGATCTGATGCCATCTTTCGGCCCCTGGGGTCAGAGGGATGGATGCGGTGCACAGAGAGACTTGCACACACTCTCACAAATAAAGCCTAAAGTCCAAACACACTTGGGGTTCCCTGTGCTTTATCTGGTGGCAACGGAACCGGGACGATACTTCAGAGAAGGCTCGGTTGTTACCGTAAGCTCAGTCAGAAGCTACAGAGAGCAGAAGTGACTGGACCTGAGTCAGAAACTCAGACACCAGACAGTGCTGACGGGAAGTCACATTCTATTGCCAGGCCCCAGTGGCCAGCAAGGGGCCAGGCTGGCGGGAAAGCGTGGAAGTACGAAGGGAGCACTTAAAATACTGCCGAGAGCGGTAACAGCGACCATGGCGCCTTCGGTGTGTTTTCACGCACACATGCAGAAGCTTCTCACAACTTCTTAACAGCCCTGTGAAGTCTGTACTGTTTTATTTCATTTTATAATTGAGGATACTTGAGTAACAAAAAATAAATTAATTTGATTAATTGGCCCAAGTGATGGCTGAAATGAAAACCTGTGCTTGTATTTCATCATCTTGTGGTGCCAGGAAAATCAAACCAAGGTAATTGTTTGTCACATGCCGGATACCTTGTAAACACCCACACAACTTTTACGAGACCTGCCTAAAGTAGACTACCACCAAAGACAATCAAACAAACAGAAACCCACCCACCCACCAACTAACCAAAAAAAATCCAAATGAAAACAAAAATGTGCATGTTGTGTTCAGTGGTGAGATTCTTAAAAACAATAGCACAAGCTTCTTGCAATGTGAAGACGTGGAGGGAAGCTCAGAGTAAAATAGTTTTCAAATTTCAGAAATGATCCCAAGTTTTATTTTCAGAGCAAGGCTAGACAGGTGGGGCAGGGTAACCACACAGAGCTCGTGCCTGGCCCGGAGTTGGTGCCGGTGCCAGAAGACGGCCCTTGGAACTGTAGTTGCGGCTGTTGTGCGATACATGTGGGTATGGAAGGAACAGTTTTAATCCATCAGTGTTCCCAACACAGATCATGCGACCAAATGCTGCACGTGTATGCGCGCGCACACACACACACACACACACACACACACACACACACACACACACTCACACACACATGCAGGTGTACATACAATCCTGACATGCCTGACTGTGCGGGCATGCCTACGGACGTTGCATGAGTTAATGTGCTCTTGTACATGTTACTGTGAAAACAGCTCTGTGAGGGCTCTGCCCTTTGGCCTTGGTTTCCAGGATACAGGGAAGGCGAGGGACCCTGAGGAAGCGAAGAGGGGACACTCAGCGACTAGAGCCGACAGACTAGACAGAGTTCGGCGGATCAGGAGCTCCCTCACCCAACGCAGTACTGCTCCAGCGCCTCTGCGCAAGTCAAAACTGCGCACGCTGCCTCTCGGTCTACTTTCATTCCAGCTGACCTGTGTTTAAAAGCAGACGCAGATTCCCCCATTTCTTTTTATGAATCAGGGTTGTATTATTTTGGTTTGCCATTATGCTTTAGGGTTTTCTAAAGTTTTGAGCTATACTCTTCATTGGGCCGGACTCTGAGTTTTTAACTGTAGTGAAAAGTAACGGAAGCTACAGACAAAATCCAATCAAGCAGTCACACGTGGATCTCTATGCTGTTTTTAATTGCAACTCTTAAAGCTCGTTTTCAGTTCTCTGTGAGAAAGTAAAGAAGTTTAACTACGTGAGGCCGGTCTGGGGGAGCTGAGTTATCAGCTAGTGTTTGCAGCGGGACATGTGAGGGCGGTGCACTAGCTTGCTGCTGGGATCGTTCTTTGCTTCACCTTTTCCCACCAACTTGCTGTGGTCTCTGTGGGTTGTAGACAGGGCGGGGAATTGGCACGCAGCACGCGGGGAGGCCTTCTGAGTCCTGATCAAGCCACAGCAGGTCTAAATCAGCGTCTGTACATATACTGCTTGTTGTCTTGTGCTTAAGCGAAAAGAAAGAAAAACGTGTGATTATTCTTCCCTAGGTCAATGGACTAAGGCCTCTGTTATCTCCTACAACACGTATGAATGTTCTCTTATGAGGGGTGGCTAATACTCCCCACGCCCCGTGCCCTGAGATGCACTTCCAGCACTTGCTGCTATTATGGAAGCAGTTTTTTTTTTTTTTTTTTTTTTAAAGACATTGTACTTTTCCTGTTCAAAAGACAGAACTGGCGAACCTGCCTACAATTTTCTTACTATCCATCATTACTTTATTTTATGAATGAGAAAACTGAGCCTGGAGAGGCTGAGTGAGTGCTCATGGCACATGGCATGGTAACAAGTAGAGACGATGTCTGCAGGTCTCCAGTGTGGTAACTGGGCTGTGGAGACGCTCAAGGCCACACCTCCTCCTAGAGTGCCAGTCAACAGGCGAGCGTCCTGTCCCAGATGGCTGGCAGACAGGAAGCAGTGGTGAGGAAGAGTGGCTAGGGAGTTCCACGCAGGCAGAGGTCTGAGTAGCCGTGAGAGTTGGGAGGAGGCTCTGGACAGTGCATGGGAACTCAGCTAGGGAAAAGGGTGAACCCGCAGCCCTTCCTGGGAACCATGAGCATCCCACCGTAAACCCAACAGTGCCATTCCACCGGTAACAAACATGTTCAACATAATGCGTTTACTAATAAAAGAATCCAATCGTTTCTTACAGCCTAAGCAGTAGGGGCAGCACGGGCCACTGCAGAGGTCACTATTTCTTTCCTTCTTCTTTCTCTCCTCCTCCTCCTTCTTCTAAAGATCATGATCTGGGTAATTTTTAATTTCTTATCCCACTTGTAATCACAACTACAATCTTCTTGAGGTCTTTTTTTTTTTTTTCTAACGGAGGTTTGACATGTTTACAAAGTGATGCTGCGTGACAGCAGCAGGAGCCTTTGTGTGTGACTATACACCCTGTCAGGGAATTTGCATCAGGCCTTTGTGACTGTCATTCGCCTTCACTTTAAAGGCCCCCAAGGCTCCAGCTGTCCCGCAGGAGCGGCTGTCACCCAGTCAGCAGCGATTCCATCCGTGTGCGTGTGCGGTGCTGCTGATGCGTGTCAGGCGCTTGTTAAATCCAGCGTGGGTCAACTATCTAAATGTTTCTTCTCAATGACTGAATCATAAAACACAAGGCCCAGAAATACCTGCGCAAGCGTGGCGACTGGCGTTTTTATGATCGCTGCATCAGGGACCTGACAGATGTGACTAGAATCCGAACTGACTATGAATGTCAACAAGAATGAAGTGGGCATTTCAATAAATTAATTTTGTATGTTTTTATATTATCCAAAAAGCATTTGATTTGATTGGTTACTGGCTTTCTTCTTCTTAAAGTGAAGGTTTCGAGTCCAGTTGTCAATCATCCATTTAGTCATTTTATCCTGCTTTCCTTGTCCCATGTGCTGGGTCTGAGGATAAAAACTGAGACCTAGCATGCATTCTCTGGGGCCTCACAACTATCAGAATATAAAAACTTTGTTGGGTTAATTACAAACGAAATTCTTGTTATTCTTGGTTTTGCCTCACAGGTGAAGTGTGTTAAATACAGAGAGCTTTGGGGAAACGGACGAAAGCGGGGCTCTTTTCTAAGTGATTCCTGGTCTACGTTGTGCTGTTCCTTCCACTTGCTGCCGAGCCCACCTGGACTTCTGAGTACGGTGAGTACGGTGGAGGTGTGTGTCAGGGTTGTTAGCGCTGGATTCTGCTTGTGTTTTTGGTAGAAATTGTACCTGTTCAATGTCTACTCCTTCTTTTTTGGTCAGACTGCCCCTCTACCATTTCCTAGTTGTAAACTTGCTGGGATCCTCCTAAAATTAACCCTTGCTTCCCTGGGGCATCCAACTCCAGTTCTACAGCGTGCTGTGGCCACAGGAGAGTGCACGGCTGCGCTTGACTTCTTCCCTGGGTGGGTGGGGCAAAGCTCAGCTCTTACACTCCTATCTGCTGAGCTGTGGTCCCAGCCCAGCCTTTCCACTCTGTGTGATTCTTGGGCTTCTAACTGGCCATCGGTGTCATTTTATGTTCAAGATACTTAAAAAAACCCTTTTTATGGATTCTTTGTGAGTTTCATGCAATCCAGTCCACTCATTCCTCACAAAACAACACACACACACACACACACACACACACACACACACACGTGCAAGTGCGCAACAAAGCATAGAAAATGTCTCATGCTGGAAGCTGTAGTGTATCGATCTGTCCCACAGTATGTGCAACAGTCTGCACATCTTCACTACTGACTGTTCATTGCGATGAGGCGTTGCTGTGGCCTGAGCTCCCTGGCTCTCAGGACGCCGCCAGTACTGGATGCTCACGGGATTCCTCCTGGTTGCCCTGTGCCACAGGGGTCTTGCATCTTTAGAGCAACATGAACCATTTCTTTTCCACACACCCAACAGTTCACGGATAGCGTAGATGTTGGAGTGGACCAATTCAAAGCCCTGGATCTGGGCCTGGGTGGAAGCTGAGCTGGCACCCGCCAGCCCTCCCTTATCAGAACCACCAGGGCCCGCTACCCTGCGCTGCTCCAGCTAGGACACCCACTGGCAGGGGCCAGGGCCTGCTCTCCTGCTGGCTCAGGGCAGGATCAGCTCTGTAGCTCTCATGACCTTGGGGCCAGCTCTCCCTGACTGCAGGTGGTGAGGGGCAAGGTTAGGGGTTCACCCCCTCCACCTCACAGCAGAGAGTGGCAAGGCCAGTGCTACACTTATGCCCACAGGGTGGCTCACCAGCGCCCCTTCCACTGGGGCCAGCTCTACTTGCTGCCCAGGTGAAGGACAGGGCCTGCTCGCCTGAGCTGCAGCTGGCAGGGGGCAGGTCTAGCTCACCCTCTCTCACAGCCCAGCGCTCAGCTCTCCTGACTGCTGCAGGTGGCAGGTGGCGAGGGACATGGGGCAGAGGCCTCACCTCTTCACCCATGCCACCTCAAGGCGGAGGAGTGGCAGGGCTATAGCACTCCCAAGCGCAAGCCAGCTCACCTGCGCCCCATCACCAGAGCCAGCTCCACTGTGCCTCCCAGAGAAGCACAGGGCTCCAGGGACCAGCTCTGCACAGCTTCTGGACATCCACATGGTCCCAGGCAGCTGTCCAGACCAGGGACACCAACCCCTGTCGCTGCATAGCCATGGATCCAGACATGGCCCTCAGCAGCAGCTCGGGCTGGAACTTCACTGCGGCCTGAAGTGGTGGGGCTGGCCACTCACATCAGGCTGCTCCTCTCCACCCTCAGGTCTCCAGTTCCATTCCTCTTCATAATGCTCAAGCTGCTCCACTTCTCTTTCTCAGGAAGGCTTGCTCGATTCCCTAGGCCGATTGCATTCCCCCCAGCCCCCATGGATGTGTTCACTTGTCAATGGGTTTTCTATTATAAATGCACTAGAGTTTTCTGTTTCTTGTTTTCTAGTTAGAAAGTAAGTTCCTTGCAAGACGGCCTCCAGAGCCAGGATGCACCTGGATCCCTGCACTAACGTCAAGAGCACAGCTCAGTGCTCACTCCCTTCTGTACACTGTCCCAGGAAAGTACAGTTCCCACCCCCACAATTGTTCAATTAATTGTCCAGAGCTCTCTGACCAGGAACTGTGCAGTAGCATCACTTAGTCAGCAAGACAGAAATCACCCTGAGGATCTCAGGAAAGATAGTACGGAACTCAGATTTACAGGCTTGTCCAGCTGAAAATGCTTAGAGGACCAGTGATCGACAGATACGTGGGCCCTATAGGAACCACGTTTTCTGTTTAGGGAATTTGCGTTTCATAGCATCTGTCTTTAGACATAGGTCACTTCCAAAGTGAGCATGTGTCTCTTTGTGTGTTTGCGTCTCAGAAGCACTCCATTCTTTTGAGAGCCCCTGCTTTCCGTCAGAGGCTGGAGGCATTTCATACACAGCAACAGCCACTTCACCTCTGAGTGGCCCACTCAGGTTGGCTCATCTGTTTGTTTGTTGCTGTTTTCTGAGAGACAATGGCAATGTTATGCTTCTTGAAGCTGTCTCTATGTGCTTTTCTGATGGTCCTTCAGTCCTCCTTGCTTGATGTCACCCTTGTTCAAGCTGCTGAGCCACAGCTTCTTGAGATTTGGCTCTCGTCCACGCGCCTGCAATGTGTAGCCTCCGATGGTGAGCTGCAGCGAGCAGAGCTGTGCTGTGCACTGGCTGTGCTCCAGGCTTCAGCTGCTGATAAATCCGCCCTGGCATTTGATGGTAAGTATAGCTCTCAGATGATGACTCTTTATTATTTATTTATTTATTTATTTATTTATTTATTTATTTATTTATTTA
>NW_026585895.1:4264654-4336910 GCF_907164565.1 Psammomys obesus | reverse complement strand
TTTTTTTTTTTTTTTTTTTTTTTTTTTTTTTTTTTTTTAGTGAATTTAGGGAGTATATGACCATTTTTTCTTTGAATATATTTTCTTCATCTACTCCTTGTTTCCTCTCCTGGTACTTCTGGAAAGACCAGATTTATTCATGTGCCTAGTGCCACAAAATATCAGTAAGCCCCTTTTCTTCTCGCCTGGTTGCTTGTGTAGTTTCCACTTCCAGTGTATCAATCCTTTTCTTTCCTGTGGAGAGAAAACCTTGTTGATTTAAAACTATTTTATTTATTATTTATGTGTTCATTTGATTTCTTTTGATACAGTGTTTTGGTATGTAGCCCAGGCTGGCCTCGAGGTCATCACTCTCAGGTCTCAGCCCATCATTCTCACCTGCCCAGGTGTTGCACACTTTAACAGTTGCTACTATGCTTTTACTCTGAGAGTTCAGTTCAGCCAATGTTTTCAACTTCGTCTTGTGCTGAGAGTCTCTGAAGTCGTTGTAAATGCTGGGATTAATCACATATGGATTTCACAGTGTTCCTCAGGCTTTGGGATCCTCTCCTGCTGACAGTCCCTGGTCTAGATTTTGAATGCTCAGTGTAAGGGGAGTCCAAAGACCTTGATCTTTTTGGTTTGCTTTTCCTGGCATGGAATAATTACTTTCCACGTTGAGATGAATGCCATTGGGATCCCAGTATTTAAGTGCACCATTCTCAGGAAAGGGTTCTATTTTACCCATGTTGTTTGGGCAGTAAAAGGGGTCCTCGTGTCTCCAAGGTTCTTACTAGCATCATTCTTTGCAATAGGCAGCTGGGATTAGGAGGAGAAGTGCGAACATCCTGCTCCACCTTGGAAGAAGGTTCTGTTTGAGAAATGGACACAGCAGCCTGCACTGGACTTATCACCTTTCGACTCCATGAGGGAGGTGGGAGGGACTTGACTCAAGTGCTACAGACTCCTGCATTTGTTACAGAATTTATGTGTCCTTTCCCTTGGCGTTCACTTTCTATCCAACAAAGTCTTTGAATGTTTTGCTATTCTTTTAGATTTATTTTTATTATTTTAGAATTATGTTTATTTGTGAGTGTTTGTGTGTGGGTGTATGCATGTGAGGGCAGGACTGTGGGCATTGGAAGAGAACATTGAATGCATTGGAGCTTGATTCATAGGTAGCTCTGAGCCGCCTTGTGTAGGTACCGTCCTCTGCAAAACCAGCATGAACTTGCAACCTCTGAGCCATCTCTCAAGCCCCTGAGTAAATTGCATTTAAAAATAGCTTTTTCCAATTTTATTGAAGTGTAGGTCAGTGGATTTTCTCATTTTGTAACACTAGAAGTATGTTTCTTCAGATTAAATATTCCAGATGCATAAGGCCAAAAACACACAGTGAAGTAGAAGTTTCTGCTTTCTTTGAAGACTCACTTTTGTCAGGTGATGTTTTGCTGTGAGCTGGGAGTGATGTTTTGCTGGAGGCTGGCTTGTGAGAGGGCATGGGGTGTTTTATTGTGAGTTCTCCCCTTCAAGGGTGTGACTTTGGCCAGCTGAGAACATCCATGGGTGGATTCTGAGGAGAGGAGATATATAGAGGCTCCCAGACAGTGAGGCTTTGATTTTTGGATCGACATCAATGCACTGATCATTGGACTTTGACAGTTGACTTTGCAGAGAGAACCGTTACAGAGAACTTCTCTGGGTAATCCAACTGCATCTTGCAGCTTTTGCTGACTTGTAGTGCTGATTCATGCTGCTATTTGGTGTTGGCCTTTGGACTCGACTGCTGGTATCCTGAAGACTGAGTTCGGTAATCCCCTACAAACTCATCAGGAAGTAGATAAAAGAAGTCTACAGCCCCTTTCCTAACTAAAGTCCTATCTAAGATTGGGGGGAGAAAGTTAAAAGGGAGGTAAAGGTATTGAAGAACCTTAAATAAAGTAGGTTTGATGAAAAAATGATTACAAAAAATCTATTAAAAAAACAATTACAATATTTAAATATTCTGGGATATAATAGTATATAGATTTAATATATTAAATTATAATATGTATTTTTATGTCTTAGAGTTTTATTTCTAGAAAAGACACCATGACCAAGGAAACTTATAGAAGAAAGCATTTATTTGGTGGCTTACTTAGAGTTTTAGAGGGTTAGTCTATGACTACCATGACAGGAAGCAGCCAGGCATGGCGTTGGTGCAGGAGCTTAGATCTTCCGTTCTTTTCCAAAGGCAATGGAGAGAGAGAGAGAGAATGAGAGAGAGAACAAGGGAGAGAGAGAGACACAGAGAGAGAGACAGAGAGAGAACAAGGGAGAGAGAGACAGAGAAAGAGAGAGAGAGGACGTACCAGGCCTGGTATGGGATTTTGAAACCTCAGAGCCCAATTCCAGTGACATTTCCTCCAAAAAGTCTACCCTAACTCCAACAAGGCCACGCCTCCGAATCCTTCCCAAACAGTTCAACTAACTGGCAACTAAGCATTCAAATACATGAGCCTGTGGAGGCCACTATCATTCCAAGCACTACACTATGTTTTCAAGAGTAAGTATACCTTAAGATAGACCCAAGCACAGATGAAGCACACATCTTGGAATATGTAATTACAATAATAATAACAATGTGGTCTGGAAATACCTGTGACTGCTACTGGTGAACATTCGTGGAAATGAATTCTATTGCAGTTTGTGGCTTATGCTCATAATCCCAGGGTATGATGACCCTCAGTTAGAGTTGGTGAAAATCAAGCCAACAGTTAGCAGTCTGAACTTCTGGAACCCATGCACATCATCCATACTATTGTTTGGGGTCTGTGCACCCAGGTCTGTACATGAGCCTGGCATAGCAGAGTCTTCTTCCGCTTCAGTCCACACGCTCTGTGACCTCAGGGACAGCTTCGAGTTTTCTTTTCAATGCACCTGGGGACAAACCCAGTGCTCTGCAGGCTGAATGTTACCTGGGGAGCAATGACCTCTGTGGACAGTTTTTTCACTTTTCTACAGTTTGGATGAACCATGGCAATCATGGCAAAAGCAGGGACAAGGGTTTGGTAAAAGCTACACCGTTCCCACTGGAGCAACAGGAAAGGGCCCCAGTGACTTAAAAAAATGATGGCGCTGATTTGGGGACACACAAATGCGGGTTCTTACACTGTAAGCGCCAGGTGACACAAACAAGAAAGGGCCCAGTGACTTAAAAAAATGATAGTGCTGATTTGGGAACACACAAGTGAGGATTCTTACACTGTAAGCACCAGGTGACACAACCCATGAGATTTCCATTCAGTAATTATTTAAATAATTGCCTCCACCAACAAAGTCACCTAACCAGAGCCCAGAGGAGCACATGGAAACTGAAGCACCAATCAAGGACCACGCATGGACTGGACCTAGGCCCCCTACACAGATGTAGCCTACGGGCAGCTCAGGCCTCATGTGGGACTAGGCAAGTGGAGCAAGGGCTGTCTCTGACTCTGTTGCCTGCTTTTCTCCTTTGGTGAGGCTGCCTTGCCCAGCCTCATTGGAAGAGGATGCACTCAGTCCTGATGCAACTTGATGTGCTTGGGTGGGTTGTCGAGGGCTCTCTCCAGTGCTCCCCTTTTCTGAGGAGTAGAGGAGGGTGGTGTGAGAAGAGGTAGAGAGGGTGGGACCAGAAGGAAAAGAGGGAGGGGCCTACCATTGAAATGTAAAATGAATAAAAATAAATAAATATAATAAATAAAATATCATAAAAATAAATAATTGTCATCTACAATTTTAGTCTATTGAATATTTCTGTGTGAAAATATTATGCTCTTAAAAACTGACTGTAAATTACCAGCAAAGTCCCTTTAAGGAGGGTCTTTTATTTGAATTAATTCAGATGTGGCTTCTGCTGCTGAATGTAAATATATCTATGATGACTTTAAAATGACTGCTCAGTCAATTATGTTATGTTGCATAATGGGTGTTCTTGTGGGACTCCTAAGAGTAAGAGCTGGGGGTACCTCTGACTCTTTCGCCTACACTTGGGACCCTTTTCTTCCCGATGGGTTACCTCTGCCAGCCTTAGTATGAGCATTTGTGCCTAGTCTTTTTTTTTTTTAATATTAGTTACAGTTTATTAACTCTGTATCCCAGCTGTATCCCACTCCCTCATTCCCTCCCAATCCCACCCTCCCTCCCTCATCTCGTCCCTGTCCCTTTCCAAGTCCACTGATAGGGGAGGACCTCCTTCCCATTCATCTGATACTGGTTTATCAGGTATCTTCAGGACTAGCTGCAAAGTCGTCCTCTGTGCACTAGCAGAGCTGCTCCTCCCTTGGGGAGTTGGCGGAGGTCAAAGAGCCAGCCATTGAGTTCATGTCAGAAATTGTCCCTGTTTCCCCGTACTAGGGTACCCACTTGGGTACTGAGCTACCATGGGCTACATCCGAGCAGGGGTTCTAGGTTATATCCATACATGGTCCTTGGTTGGAGAAACAGTTTCATAAAAGACCCCTGTGCCCAGATATATTTGGTCTTTGTGGAGCTCCTGTCCTCTCCAGGTCATATTAACTCCCCCTTCTTGTTATGCTGTGTTCAGCTAATAACTCTGAGAGCTCTGTTTTTTTTTTTTTTTTTTTTTGTGTGTGTGTGTGTGTGTGTGCATTTTTGTGTGTGTGTGTGTGTGTGTTTGTTTTATTTTTTTGTGAAGGGAAACGAAGGTAGAGCATTGGATCTGGGGGACAGGAGGAAAGGTGGGAGGGGGGTTACTGGGAGGAGGGGAGGTATGAAAAATTGCATCCAGAATGTAATGTATATAAAGAATAAAAATGAAAATGAAAAAATAAAACGATCCCTCAGGTTTCATTTAACAACAGCATGTTGTGTGTGTGTTGCTTAGTTCCTCCTCTCTGTTCCATCACCTTAACCAATGATCTCTAGTGTTTAATGTTAAACACTGAAGTCGAAAGGCTCTATACATTGCCAATCACGTACACTGCATATGTGATTTCACTTTTACCACCACAGCCATCAGAGAAATCATTGAAAAATATTAGCACCGTGATTTGAGAAACCAAGCCCAAGCTTAAATCCTGTTGCACTCTTGCACCTTAGGTGATTCTGGGTCAAAGGACATTTTCTTATTCTTTTATTTAAATCTCAGGATTGTTAGATAGTAAAGGATCCCATTTCTTCACAAAATGTTATTTAGCAATTATTTTTGTTCGGGATTATTTGAAGGCACCCTTCTGTCTGAAAATAGTGAATTAGAGTGAATCCCCTCCGAGTGTCTTAGTTGGCCATTTTATTCCTGACTTAGTTCTGATATGCAAAGACTTTGGTATGTTGTTATATAAATGATCTAGTTTGAAGAAATCACATCAAAGCCTCTGTGTTTCATTATTTTTCTCACCTGTGAAAAAAGTTCTCTATTTCAGAGAGGAAAAGGATGATTATTAGTGTCTGTAGAATATTTCATACAATGAAAAATAAAACTTAAGAAGAGCGAATTTCATATTTTCTATTGAAACTTTGTTATATGGCTGTATTGGTGGGTTATTTATCATTTTACTTTATTGTGGATTTTTTATTATTATTATTATTAGCAATACTGAAAATTACCAGGGAATAATTTTAGTGCTGGTGCCGAGAGAAACACGCCCCCCCCCTTTTTTTTTCTGGGACAAGGAAGCTAAGATGATTAGTCCTCCAGGAATGTATGAAACCAATGGAATGGTTTACGTTTCCATGAGAAAGTCCCTGCAGAGTTCTGACTCACCCGGCCTGCTGGGAGGGCTGTGAAGCGGATGGCATCACCCTGAGAAGCAGGGATAATTGAGGGCCACTGAGGCTTTAGAAGGTGGACTGCTCGGGTGGAAAGGGAAACACTAAAAAGAAATTCAGTGAAGTTACAATCAAAGTCTTCCTAAGTAAATTGGATAATAAAAATAATACGGCCTAATGGCTCGAGGCTCAGAAACAGACTGAAGATTCCAGCAGGGTAAACTCGGATCCGGCCTGTGATTCGTTTACTCTGTGTGTGTCTGCACGGGCAGATCAACCCTGGGGTCCCAAGATTGTGCACCTCAGTCACCGCGGTGACAAGTTCAGAAGGTGGTGACATACCTAATGGGCACATTTTGCTCTTCAGGTAGGGATTTGCTGTTGTACTTGAGAAATCAGGAGAAACACTCCTGCTTCCCGGCAGCCTTTTCTGCTCACTCTTCCTCCACCTTTGTGTCTACTTTGCCACTGAAATCACAGAAACTGAAAATTGAGACACTTGACAGAAGTTATTCACCTTACTGTGGAGGACCAGCAATCACTGTTACCTACAACCATCTCTGTGTCAGGCGCTGGAGAGCAACCTGCAGACCCTCCCAAGATAAGGTCTCACCATATGGCTTTGTAGTGGTCCTTCTCAGCTCTTGGCGTATTGGTTACTTCATTTCTCCTCAAGTTCTGAAAAGAGAATGTTTCTTTGGTATGGTAGAGATATAGCTTCTCTCTGATATCTGGAAACTCAATTTGTTTAAGATAAAGGCACCCATGTTTTGCCTTCATCATCTCACATGGTCAGAAATGCTGGGCAAGAGAAAAATCACAGGAGCAGGGGACATGGTGTAGAAGGGGTAAATCTTCACCTGGATATAACTGGTAGTTTCTTGTCCTCTTGGTACCCTCCCTCCTGGTCATCTCTCTGGTTTCCAAAGCAATTTCCCTGGCCCCCAAGACAGGGTTTCCTTGTGAAGCCTTGGCTGTGCTAGAACTAGCTCTGTAGACCAAGCTAGCCTTGAACTCAGAGATCTGTGTAAGTTCTGTGAGTACTGGAAGCAAACCACTCAAAGGTGTGAGCCACCACTGCCCAGCAAAGCACTTTTTTTAAAAAAAAAATTAGTGATTTTTCTTACTTTTTGAAAGCTCATTCATTCATTTATTTGTACTAAACTATTATTTAAGGTGAGTCTTTCTCTTTTAAATGTCTTTTAAAGTTAAGATGAGAGCATTAGCGATCATTTCTATGCATGGTCCTTCCTTTCAAATAAGACAGGATGAAGTTTGTTTTACTTTTACAGGAGCCCACAGGTAAGAGACTTCATATTCTAAGAAATGTAAATTTTAAAGATTGTGGGAATTTTAAAAAGTTGGACTCAATTTTGTATTTTGATATTCATACAAAATCTTGGAGTTTAGAGACTGTAGTTTGACTTAAATTAGCGCGTTTATGTGTTAAGCTGATAAGGCATGGCGAACCCTACTTAACTTCAGCTGTCAACTTTGGCACAGTATAGAGTCACGAGCAGGTGGACTTGAGCTTTTTAAGAAAGCTAACTAGGCATGAACATGTTAGACCCATTAAACAGCATTTTTTTTTTCATGGTTTTGTGCTTCAATTCTTGCTTGGTTCTGTCCTGACTTTTCTCAATGATAGACTGTGACCTGGAAGTGTAAACCAAGTATATTCTTTCCTCTCCCACAGAACAAACAAAACAAACAAAAACCCAGACCACTATAAATTTCTGGAACATTGCTACAGTGCTCAGAGCACAAAGGTTCTACGTTGGAAATAAATATACATCACCCATACTTGCTGCCCCCGTTGACAGTTTTTTAACTGGGATTTTCCTGATTCACGAAGTAAACCGTCAGGAACAATTAGATCATAACCTACTACCCTCACTTCACACCTACCTTTTCACCCTGCTCCCAGTGAAACGTTAAGATTCTTTATTTAAACTTCGTAAGTGCCGAAACATTAATAGTAAGTGTTTTCTCTGTGTTAGGCACTGGCTTAGGTGTTGGGAAAGGACCATGAATGAGATTCGGCATCTCCTGCATTACAGGCTGGTGCAGATGAGCGGAAAACCAACAGGACCTGTAAGGCAAGGGTTGAGTGCTTTGAGTCTGGACATTAACACAGACAGAATAGCCTCAGTTCTCCCTTTGTCAGAACGGTGCACAGGACATTCCATTCTAAGCACTTCGGCTCAAATTGGCTACTGTTTTTTATGTTTTGGGTTTTTTTTTATTTTTTATTTTTATTTATTTATTTATTTTTGTTGTTGTTGTTGTTTTGTTTTTCCTACAGATTTGTCCCCCACAGGGTATTGCCAATTTCTCTCAGCTTACTGATTGTGAAAATCTGAATGTTATCCTCTCCCAGTTTCATGTGTTGAGATTTCAGCCCCCAAGATAATAGGATGAGGACACGAAGCCTTAGAGGAGGAGCCCTTACAATTAGAATCAGCGTTCTCCATCTCCAAGACAAGCAGAGTCTCCTGGGAGGACGTGGGGGTGACTCTAGCTGAGACTCCTAGCTGCTGGGGACAAGGAGTCTGAAGGGGCCGCCTCCTAGCCAGGTGGGGCTTCCAATGGAGGGAGGGGGACACCAATCCACCCACAAGACCTTTGACCCCAAATCTACCCTGCCTACAAGATGTGCGAGGATAAAGATGGAACGGAGAAAGAGGGGATGTCTAACCGATGACTGGCCCGGCCTGAGACCCACCCCGTGGAAGAGAGCAAACCCCCGACACTATTCATGATACTCTGCTCTGCTTGCAGACAGGAGCCTAGCACAGCTGCCCTCTGAGAGGCTCCACCCAGCTGCAGAAAGAAACAGATGCTGAGACCCACAGCCAACAGGCAGATCTGGGGGAGTCTTATGGAGGAGTGTGGGGGAAGGATAGAAGGTCCTGGAAGGGGCAGAACCCCACAAGAAGACCAACAGTCTAGGCCCATGGGGTTACAGAGCTCCAATCAAAGACTGTGCATGCACTGGACCGAGGCTTATGACACATACGTAACTGATGGGCAGCGTAGTTCTCACGTGGGTGCCTAGTAACAAGGGGAGCATGGGTCATGCAGACATGCAGTCGGTTGCCTGCTTTTGGATCACTTTCTTCTAGCTGGGCTGCCTTGTCGGGCCTCAACAGAAGAGGATGTACTAAGTCCTGACCGGCCGGGGTGAGTTTGTAAGGGGCAGGAGGCTTCCCTTTTCTAAGGAGAAGTGGAGGGGTAAAAAGGGAAGAGCGTGGGAGGATAGGACCAGGAGGAGAGAAGGGAGGGGACTGTGATCGGGATGTAAAATGAATAAATTTATTTGAAATAAAAGAGTGTCCCCATAAAAGAGACTCCCGAAGACAATTGGCCCCTCTACCACGTGAGGGCACTACGAATAGACACCAGTTGCGCAGTCCGTTATAGACGCTGAAGTCGCCAGCACCCTGGTCATGAAGCTGACACTCTTCAGGTCTGTGGGGAGTGTCTGTTGTTTACAGCATTTCAGCCTCCGGTGTTCTTTTGCGGCATCCCAAGCGGACCAAGATGCTGTTGCATTGGTTGTACCATCCAGGCTCAGCTCCCTACTCTCTGAGTATGACTACTGTTCATCAAAGAAATGCCATCTGAAGACCAGCTACAGATTTCCCCGCAGTATTATTTCTTTCTGACCTAATGAAAGACTCATCGCTGCTGATGATCCCAAGTCCAGCGGTCAGATTTCTGAGCAGCAGCTTAATGTGTTTTACACTCATCTTTACTGCCGTTCCTTCTCAAGATCTTAATCATTCCCAGCCTCAACTGCTCTGCTGAGTTTCATTTTTCATTTTAAACTGAGCACATCCCTCTGCATATTCTGCAAAACCTTCAACCAGGGTAAAAACATCAAATTCATTTTATGTTGTCTGTTAAAATTTCAAAAAGTATATCTTTGATTTGACAGGGTATCTTGGAAAAGTATGAATTGGCTCACCATTGCCTACTAAATTACACACAACATGTCTAGAGTATGCTCAAGGCTCTACATGATATATTTCAAGCTATAGTTCAAGTCCTTTCTCTCTCATTGCTTTTTATCACATAATCTGTCCTGAAGACCAAGTAAAGGGACTGTGAAATTTTACATGCGCCCACATTTCTCTGGTTCCATTCTTTTGCTCATTTTTGTGTATTGATATTGTACTTTACCTAATTCTCCATTTTTTTTTTCTGTCATAATGATTCCTTCTTACAGAATTTTCTCAACAGGCTCCATGAAATTTCCCTCCTTTTCTGTTTTCTCCAAAGAGAAATATTCTTTTCTTTTGAGATGGTGTATTATTTTATTTTTCTTTATCATCTTTTTATGTAATGCATTTGTACTTAAATATATGCACATACATACTACAAATGTACATAATGCAAATGTATATGTGCACACACACACATAAAACAAAGTTTTCGATAATATTTTGAGGGCTCTACCTAGACAATTTGCAAATATTTCTTCAAAAATGTTCATGGAGTTGCATTTACCTCTTTAAATCCTCATAGGTTCTCACATATGTTCTTGACTCTGTTTTGATTCAGCCATATTTAGTCTATGTAACTTGAAGAACTTGGAAATAAAATTATGTAAGGCAAACTTGAGGGATGAGTCTGTGACTGATAGTAACATTTTGAGCGACAAAATCAATATCTAAAAAAATCAGGCTGAATTTTAATGAAAACCGTGGTTAGCATATTGGTCTCAAACAAACCACTGGCCAAGAACTGAGTAAAAAAAAAAAAATGCTGTGCAGTAACTATATAAAGAGTAAATAAAGATTTGACTTACAAAGTCTAAGTTAACAGACTCACATGGTCAGCTTTACTGCTTATCATAAGTCAACTTGGGGAAGTCACTGGATTTCTTAACACTTTTACATCCATGAATTAAGTATTGTTCAACACATGCTTCTGGAAGTTTGATAAAGCATATTTATTTATGTATTTATTTATTTATTTATTTATTTATTTATTTATTTATTTTTACCAAGGGAGGTTTTTGTGTTAACACCACCTCCCAGCACTGCCCACTACCTCTGGCATCATTATCTAGATCAGAGTCTTATACTGACAGAGAAAGGAACACTGAGGTAAAAGCCACTGACCCTGAAGTGAGATTGCTTTGACTCTGTTCTGTGCTCTTGATTTTATAGTTCTACAGATTTGTATACAACTAGATTCTCCCCAAGAATCAGGGGTGGGAATTTTTAGTACTTCAGTCCTATTCTCAATATTGAACCTGACTTCGTGGTGTCACCTCACCAACATGTTTATTCTCAGCAGTGGCCAAACAGCAAGCTAGTTAGTGCCAGTGTTGGGACCCCGAGCAGAGCCGGCCACTGCTCAGCCTGCATGTGTGAAACTCATTCCTTCCTGGTCACAGATATGAAATGTCTCTGCCTTTGGATATAAGTAAACATTTTCTCATTTATTCAACTTCCATGACGTTTTCTTCAGAAGGTTTAAATTAACTAGAATTAAATAAAAAAACAAATGGCTGACTGTACTGCTATTGATCCAGTGGAAAACTTTCTATGCACTGTGGAAAGTTCAGGAACCTTCAGGAAGTCCAGGAAGGTTCACAGGAACCTTCCGCTGTAACCTGCACAGAGCAGCGAGGCCATCCGTTCCCAGCCCCCCAATAACCGCCTCTGACTTCTTTTGGAATCCTCTCTTCAAATTTTCATTGAATCTTCTCTATAAATAGATACAATTCTATAAAAGCATTTGGGGAGGAATAAGAACGTAATGTGATTGATCTAATCCCCATCTACTTCAGAATCCGCTAAACGTTTGTTGAGTAAAGCGTTTTAAAAGGTTGGGTACTTTCAGTTGCAGGATTGTAAAATGGCAGCACCTCCTCAGGCTGTCATGGCTCTGAAGGAGGGAAAGACGTGGCAACGGTCCAACCCCCCTAGGCTGCAGTAGGAACAACCACACATTATGTTGCTTCACAGGTTTATATGTTCAACAGAGTAACCACAGTGGACTGCTGTTTAAAAGGGTCATGTTTGTGGGCTTACTTAGACAATTATCATTTGTTTTTGTATTCTTCTTCTTCTATATATTGCCAGAGTACTCAGCTAGAGTACTTTATAGTTGTTTTCTGTGCAAATTGAATTACTTTGAACCAGTGGACCTATCTTTTAGCTGCCTAAAAGCTCTTAACATTTATGAGTCCAAGACCTTTCTGAGAATCCATTCAGACTGCGGAACATTTTTGAATATGCACTTAGACCTGCCTTTATATAAACAAATGCACATTTTGGATGAAGCTTCCGTAGGGCTCAAGAGTCCCTGGAATATGTGGCCTCCTAAAATCACATACACTGAACCTATCATGCCTGTCTCATCCACCCACACACCTTTTAAAATCTCATGCCTTTGAATATATACTAAGCCTGATGTACTGGACACATTCTAGAAACACAATGGTAAACGGGAAATGAGCTTTTCAGAGGAGCTCACTTCCAGACATGCCCCACATATGCTCACTGGTGCTTAGGGCGCTTGTGAACTACAGGGTAGGCCCAAACAAGAAATATCTGACTCTCTTAGATGTTTATAAAGTGAGAAATTAAGAACCAGGTGAGTCTCCTAAAGGCATGACTTTGTTATTCTGCTCTTACACTAGAAGACTCCAGTGGTGGCTCATTAGAACTTCAGGTTCTCGGCTTGAAAGGTAAGGGCCTTGTTAACTCACTTTCAGTCTGTTTCAAGGGTTAGATTACACAGTATTTTAAGATTTCAGTCTTCTCATCTAATATAACAACATGCACACAGGCATTTTACTAAAAACTTACACTCTGGGGTCGTCGGTCTGTCTGGTGTGTGTGGGGGGTGGTTACTTTGCTCGTTGGCGTGTTCATCTGTGTGGAAGGAACGATGTTACACGTAAGGGGAGCGGCTGGGGCAAGCGGCTCAGTGCAAACAACAGGAACACAGCTCTGACACAGGTCTGCTATCACTGTTACTATTGTGAGACTCAGTTATTATATTTTATAGGTTAAGAAGCCCAGCCGAGGTGCACATGCCCTTCACGTGTAGGTGACTGTCTTAGTTCCATTTCTGACGCTGTGAAAAAGCACTATAACAAAAGCAGCTAAGGCAGAATGGGCTCACATTAGCTCACAAATCAATGTCAGGCCATCATGGTGGGGATGTCCATGCAGCAGGAGTTTGGGTCAGCTGGTCACTTTATGCCCTTTGTCATAAGAGAACAATAAATTCATGCATATGAGTGCTCGGCTTCTTTCTCCTCGCTCATACAGTCCATAATCCCTGTGCAGGGAATGGCAAACCTCCCTACCTCAGTTAACATCATCAAGATGACCCCTCAAAGGAACATAATCTCCCCAGGGATTTCATGTTTTGGCAACTTGACAATTAACATTACACATCACAGTCATGTAGACACTGGACTTTACAGTTTGGATTCCAGTCTCTGTGATTTGAAAGACCATGAATTTTCTACTTCATTTGTTCTCAGTACCCCCTGGCCCACCCAGAAGCCTTTGCACACCACTCAGAAATGCTAAGATTAAAAACTCAAGTGACAACACATGCTGGAAAGGTTGTGGAGAAAGGGGAACCCTCCTCCATTGCTGTTGGGAATGTAAACTTGTACAACCACTCTGGAAATCAATCTGGAGTTTTCTCAAAAAATTGGGAACAGTGCTGCCTCAAGATCCAGCTATACCACTCCTGGACATATACCCAAAAGAGGCCACAAGGACACCTGCTCAACTGTGTTCATAGCAGCTCTATTCATAATAGCCAGAGAGTGGAAACAACCTAGATGTCCCTCAACCAAAGAGTGGAGAAAGAAAATGTGACGCATTTACTTTGGAATGCTCTGCTACTCAGGAATTAAAATAGTGGAATAATATTAATAAAAGAACGGGATACTGCTTGGTTATTAAAAGCAAGGAGATTACGAAATTTGTAGGCAAATGGATGGAACTAGAAAAGATCATCCCGATTGAGGTAACCCAGACCCAGAAGGACACACATGGTATGTTCTCACTTAGCAGTGGACATTAGACATAAAGTACAGGACAACCATGCTACAGTCCACAGACCCGGAGAGGCAAAGGAAGGTCTAAAGGAGGATGCTTGAATCTCACTCAAAAATGAAAATAAAATAGACATCTGAAGAAGATGGAGGGAGGAAACTGGGTGGGAGAGGGGTGAGGAGGGTGACATGGGTGGAGATCTGGGGTGGGAGAGCAGGGGTGAGGTGGAGGAAAAGGACTGGGAGAAAGAGAGGAAATTGGTGTGGGTCACCTCTGGAACAGGGGAGGCTCCTGGGAGTCTGTGGAGGTGAACCTAGCTGAGACTCTCAGCAGTGGTGGATACGGAGCCTGAAGTTGCCACCTCTTTAGTCAGGTGGGACTTCCAGTGGAGGGAAGGGGACACCAAACCTTCCCTCCCATAAAATTTTTGACCCCAAACTTGCTTATAAAAAGTATAGGGATAAGGATGGAGCAGAAATTGCAGGAATGGCAAACCAGTGACCCATTTCATGGTAGAGAGCCAACCCCTGACACTGAATGATACTGTTATGCTCAGTCAGGAGCCTAGCTTAACTATCTTCCAAGAGGCTTCATCCAGCAGCAGATGGAAACAGATGCTGCGACCCACAGCCAAACAATGGGCCTAGCTTGGGGAGTCTTGTGGAAGAGTTGAGAGGAAGGATTGAGGGAGTCTGAGGGATCAAGGACACCACAAGAAGACCTACAGAGTAAACTAACCTGGGCCCGTGGGGGCTCTCAGAGACTGATCCACCAACCAAAGAGCACGCATGGGCTGGACCGAGACCCCTACACATATGTAGCAGATGTGCCGCTTGGTCATCATGTGGGTCCCCTAACAATGGGAGGAGGGGCTGTCTCTGACTCTGTTGTCTGCCTTTGGATACCTGTTCTCTAGTGGGCTGCCTTGTCTGGCCTCAGTGGGAGAGGATGTGCTTAATCCTGCTGTGACTTCAGGTGCCTGGGTGAGTTGGTATCTTTCTGGGCTTCTCCTTCTCTGAGAAGAAGAAGGGGGCATGGTAATAGGGGGCATGAGGGCGCGAATGGGGAGGAGAGGAGGGAGGAGTGTGGGATCAGGCTGCAATGTGATTAGATATATAAATAAATGATAGAAGATATCTTGCTTCAATTTGAACAGAACTTTGCTATCTGATTTCAATAACAGTGAAAAGAAGCTTCTGCTTGCACAAAGAGCTTCTTCAAAATGCTAATGCATAAAGAAACAAAAAGATTTTTATTCTCATAGTTACAAGATGCGTGGAAAGGTGTGGTAGGTTTATAGAAATTCATGGCATCAGAGAAAACATGACAAAATCCTAGTTTGCTGTCATTTCTTTCTTTTCTTCTTTTTTTTTTTTTTCTGTTTCTTTTCCTGTAAGTTATTAGAGACTTTTGAGGCCTTCCTTGTAGACTTGGTGTCAGTAGCATTTGTAACGGAACACCCTTTATTCCCGTATACATGAGACAGTGGGTAAAGCTCTCAATGCAGGGTTATATGGCATTCCATATGCATTAAACACTGTGCTGTGTGATAGAGCAGAAAAGGTATTTAAAGGTAGCAACTAAAGACAGTATTTCAAGAAGGACTTCTTTTGTCCTTTGGACAAATTGCTCTTACAATTTGTGTTCACTGACTTCGCTACCACCCTCTCCTTTTCCTACACTGAGATTATTTTAGACAGATAAGGAAATCTTAGGGAAATGAGCACTGCAAACAGATGGGTGTGGGGGCTGGGAGCTGATATTACCAATCAGGCTGCATCTTGCCTTGCAGGAAATGCCTTTATTGGGGTTAACTAAGCATAGGGCTTTGACAGTCATGCCACGTTGATTTTGGGAAAAATAATAATAAATAAATAAACACATTTTCTTCCATGTCGGGTGGAAAATGAGTTTCCTTAATAGTTTCGTTCTTAACCTTAAATGGAAAGAGATGAGAACAGAAAACTTAAATTTACATGCTTGTTGTTATGCCATGGTTAGAGCCTGTCTCACAAGGCAGAGTGGCATTTGGCCTGTGAAATGATGCGGTTTCTCTGTTCATTTGCTTTTCAAAGGACACTTTGCATTCTTCCTCTTATTTGACTTCTCAGCATGTGTGGAGCATTTGTGACACCTATTTCTTCTAGGACATCATGCTTCTGTACTTTTCATCCTATGGAGCTGGCTGGTTCTTCTCAGTCTCATTGATGGATGTCCTCCTTTCAACCTTGTCCTCTGACGGTAATTCTGCGCAATTTTATGCTTATATACTAAGCACATGCCAACAAACAAAACATTTGTGTCTCTGGCTTAGAGCTCTGGGCAAACTATGGTCAGTAAGTGTTAGCCTTGACTTGGCATCACTTGGATTCCTCAGCAGTCATCTTCAGCTGCTGCTGTCCCAAACTACCACGTCCCAGCTAAGGCTCTCCTGAGCTGTGTGACAGCATTTCTGGGACTAAATGACTGAAAATGAAGTGTTCACCATTGGCTTCTCTCTTTTGTTTAGCTCTCATCTCCAACCCATTATGAGATCCTCTTAACTACATGAAAATATGTTCAAAATGTATGTTGATTTTAGTATTTTATTAGTACTTCTACTGTTGTTTTGATCCTAGTCATCCTCACTCAGTTCTTGTGCTAGAATTATATCCCAATCTAACCTGACTCTCTCTAACCAGTGCCACCCACAACCACTCTGGAGAAACAGCTGGAGTTATCTTTATAAAAAGTGGCTCAGATCATGCTGCTCTTTGCTTAAAACCCTAAGATAGTTTCTTCTTTTCTATATGGAGAAAGTCAAAGGGAGTCAGTGCCTTTAAAGGCCCCACACGACCTCATCTATTTTTTGTCGGACTTTACCTAGAACTGCCCTTTTCCTTCCTTCTAGTATTATAACATCCCAGGACTCTGCTTTTTACTAGGACAGTGGCACATTCCAGACTTTTTTCACCATCTCCAACACTCCTCTGTCTGTATTTGTCCTCTTTGCTTATCTTCCGGCTACCCAGAGTCTTCCAACCGATTTGCTCCCAAGGAAACTCGGGTCTCTTGAAAGCCCTGTTTAGAGTGAGAAGGCCTGCTTTCCAAGCCAGACCAAACGGCTCCTTATTTCTTTTATCTCATGTTTTTATTTTAAATATCAGCTGTGCACCTTGGGAGTACCATATAATTCAAAGAATAATCATACTTACTACTTATTATGCCTCTAACTATTGCATTCTAAGTTCCATATGTGTGAGAACCTTTGCTCAGTTTGTTCATTGTTGCATCTTAGGATAGTAGAGGCATCTGGCACATGACTGGTATCAACGTATATTTAAGTTGATACTTCTAGAACACAACTTCTCTGTGCTGACTCCCAGGAACCAGTTCCTAGAAGGCTTCACCTCAGTGATGCTGATCTTTTCTTCTCCTCCTCCTCCTCCTCCTTTTCCTCCTCCTCCTTCTTTAATAATTTATTTATTTTTTAAATTCACTTTACATCCTGGTTGTAGCCCCATCCTTCCTCCCCTCCCAGTCCCACCCTCCTTCCGTGCTTCAGTCTTAGCCACCCTGCCCCGCCCCCCGGCGCTGCTTAGTTGGCTCTGTTGGTCTTCTTGTTGAGCTCCTGTAACCTCTAGGTCCTTTTCTCTTTCTTCCTGCTTTTTTGTAAGACTCCCTACTCTTTGCCCAATGTTTGGCTGTGAGTCTCAGCATCTGTTTTGAGGTGCTGCTGGATAGAATCTCTCAGAGGACAACTCTGACAGGCTCCTCCTGTCTGCAAGCTGAGCAGAGTATAGTTCATAGTGTCAGGCGTTGGCACTCTCCCATAGGGGGGCCTTTGGTTGGGCCAGGCATTTTTTGGGTATTCCCTCAGTCTCTGCTCTGTCTTTATCTCTGCACATATATAGGCAGGGTAAAGTTGGGGTTGCAGTTTTTGTGGGTGGGTTGGAATAATAGGAACAGAAGAAGCTGATCTCTTCTTAATCATTGTTGATTTCTTAGCTCCAGCTGACTAGCATCAATTGTCCTGGTAAAGCAAAAGTTTTACTTTAGTGGGTCCGGTCTCTTGTTAATCACGGATGACTCTTCAGCACCACCAGACCAGGCATCACACAGAGTCTTCACACAAAAGGCCTGGCACAGCCTTTGCCTCTTTCTGAAATGTCAGACTTTAGATCTTCATCGTCTGCATTGCTCTCGACATTCTTATCTTCCAAGTGCCAACAGAGGAACCCACTGGACCCTCAACCCTCAATGGCTTTTCTAGCCCAAAGTTCCAAAGTCCTTTCATAATCCCCTGGAAAACAAATGCTCAGGTCTGTCAGAAACACCCCACTATACTGGTTACCATTTTGGCTACTATTAAGTATCCAACACAGAAGGACTCACATTCAAGAAGAGTTGACTACAGAAGGCTGGACTCCATGTTTTACAATTTTTTAAAATTAAATTTAATTTTTTAAGAGTGAGAGAAAACATGGGATTGGGTAGATAGGGAAGTAGGGCAGGATTAGGGAGGATCTGAGAGGAGAGGTACGTTGCTGTGGCCAAAGTGTACTGGATAAAATTCTCAAGAAAGGGGTCTAAAAATAAGCTACAAAACTCAATAAAAATGAATCTTTAAAGAAAGTATACAGAAACCGTTTTATAAACCATCTTATAGCATCAAATAAAAGTTGACTTTCCTTAAAGTTTTCCTCCCATCTTTAAAGGTTTATAATGGCAAATATTAACACCACCACCAATAAAAACAGTTGGTTACTAAACTGTAAAGAGAGATCTGTTTATTTAAGTGAACTTTCACTTGTATTTAGGATGTAGAAGACAGTTTCCAAAGGTGACTGTTCTGTTCCTGACTGTCCCGTGTACACGTCACGCCTCCAGTCCTCTGCATACTCCCTTGTCTTTAGTTGAGCTGGCCTGGTGACCTTCTTTCTTAATAATCCAGGCCGCATTGCAGCTATTGATTTATTTTCTTAGAAGCGTCCTGCCATGAGGCCTAGGCTATCATGTGGGTGGAGATGTGTGACTAGAAGATGTCTGAGTACATGGGGAGAGACGACAGCTGGAGGAAAACCAAGGCTCCCAGCTGAGCACAGGTATAGCCCTGAGTGATCCTTGCACAGCAGCGCAGAGCCCAGTTCAGTCATCACGTAGGACGTAACAGTTGCATGAGTGACCCCATCCACCCAGGCACACAAACTACTCCTTCACACATTGCTGTGAGAAATAATAAACATGGCTGTTGTTTGAGCAACTAAGAAAATCTGGTGAGTTTGGCAGCTGACGACTTAACTCAGTAGGCTCTTGGGGGTGGGTCAGAGCTTTAACATCTGAGTCTGGACTTCGCTTGGAGTTATTTAATGGGTTTCCACAAAGGTAAAAGCTTTCATTCCGCTTGGGAAATGCTCATCCTGGAGTGTAGCCAGGTGGGTTTGCCATATGTTTCTAGGCGTTTGCTCATAGGACTGCCTGGACTCCATGCCTACAAGATGTCCACTGAGAGAGAGGAAGAACAGTAATGAGCAAAAGGGGAAAGAATGACCAGAGAGGACAATCTTTTCTTTGGGCAGGAATAGCTAAGTGACTGCTGCGTCAATACATCAAAACCACAATGACTCTAACGTGATAGCAGTCCACAGATAGCAACACCTTCCTTACTTTTCCATCTCATTCACTGTGAGTTAGTGACAAAGTGTAGAAGGCAGGTTTTTACTTGACAGGTTGGGATAGAAATAGTGAAGTTTTCTTTCCCCATCCGTAGAAATGGTGATAGATTGGAAATCCTGGGTGTAAGCTGTTGAGCTGCTTTGAAACATTCTTATTGCTTTTGCAGATTCATTTTAACTTTGTATTTGAAATAAGACAGTTGTTGAACTGTAAGAATTGACGTGTTAACCTTCAGTGTAAGTGTACTTACGCATTGGGCAGATGGTTATTCCTGTACCCTTCTGTGTGACCTTTGTGCTAACCAGTTTCTGATTGTTTTTTATTGATATTTGTTAAGCCATATGGACTGGCTACTTTAAGATGTGAAAACCAGAAGTAAATTGGCCCTGCTTAGGTCCTCTGGCTGCGGGGCTTGCTCCACTCTATAATCTTACATTGTAAAGGAACCATCTGAGTTATCTTCTGTGTGTGCTGACAAGTGAGTTTTTTGTGGGTTACAGTTGGTAAAACAAAGACTCTCCACGCTGTGAAATGCACTCCAGAGTAAACAGCAGGAAATGACAAGAGGCCTCTGTTGTCAGGTACGTTTTGACGGTTGTGCAGGCTCCTGATTATGAGGAGAAAAAAAAAAAATCTTGTTTAAAATTTCAGAATGACAGGTCTCTCCTGCTGGGGTAGGTTGGTTTGATAGCAAAAGAGAACAGATGGGAAACTTTCTCCTGAACCAGCAACACTGATTTTTCAAAAAAGATTGATTTTATTTTTAGCTGTGTGCACGTGTGTTTGTCTGTGTGGAGGCGTGAGCACATGAGCATAGGAACCTCTGGGGGTAAGATGCATAGGTTCCCCGCGGAGCTGGGGTGGTCGTGAGCGCCTGACCTCAGGCTGAAAACTGAACTCGGGTCCTCTGCTGGGCAGCAGCTGTCCTCCCCCTAGCAGCCACTCCATCTCCATCCTTATGTTTCGCATGTCCTGTGCTCTCAGTTTTAAAAGTCTGGCTCATTTTCTTCTAACTTCATGAAATCCCCTTTTTACTTTTAAATAACAACTCTTTTAAGATGATAGTCTCAGTTCTTTTTTAAATTAAAAAAACAAAACCCTATATAGTATACCTCACCTAGAAATACAAAGTGGCAGAGTTGAAAGGATTAGTTTTAAATCATGGTAAACTAGTTATGCCTTCATAAAAACGAGTGAAGAGATTTTTGTGAAGTTCAATTAAGTGGTGGCCCAAGCTGAACAAATGTTAAAGCTTTGTCTATTGATACCCCCCAAGTGTCCTAAACAGAAAAAGTGAGGCAAAATTATTTCCTTTTTGTAGGTAACTACTCTCCCCACCCCCACACCCCAAAATAAGTGAACATGTTGGGATCAAGTTCTTTTTTTTATTATATTTTATTTTTCAGATGAGATCTCATGCACCCTGGATGGCCTCAGACTCCCTCTGTAGCTGAGGGTGGCTTTAAACTTCAGACCCTCTGGCCTCTAACTGCTGGGATTACAGTCATGCCGTGCTATGCTTAGTTAACCTTCCCAGGGTATTTTGTTTTGTCCATACCATATGTTTCCTTGTGTCTAATGTATTTTCAATCCTATCCATACTACTTTCATTTCAATGTTTCATTTCTAGAAGTTAGATTTTTTTTTTTTTACACAAGGCCTCATGCAGCTAAGAACATGACTTTGAACTACCTGACCCTGTCACCTCCACCTCTGGAATGCAGAGATATAGGGGAGAGGAGACTCGAACCCGTGCTTCCTGTGTGCTAGACGCGGACTCAACCAACTGAGCTACAGCCCTGGCTGGGATCAAGTTCTTTATAGAGAGGTAGGATCAAATGTATTGGGGTTGGCTGTGTGAAGGAAATGAGCTGTAATTTTATGCAAATTCAGTGAGTTCTTTCTCATTACCACGTCCAATCCCTGTTTACATGAAGATCTCAAGTACATTAACTTCAACTACAACTTTTTCTTTTAGCCTGCATTAAAAAAAATTTACATTCTAAACTGGCGCTGGAATTTTAGCCTCAGCAGTTTTACATAGCATGCTTTTCACATTTCAGGGACAGAGCGGAAGAGATTTGGTGACAACTTAATTGATTTGTGTCTAGTGTTCTTTGGCTTATATGTTGGGACTAAAAATAACTTTGAGGTGATTTCATTTTAACTATGCAAGGCTTCAGGTACATTTTATATGTGCGTCTTCATGTTCATTTAGGCTTCAGAGAATTATTATTGGTGATTACAGAATTTGATTCTGATATTATTTGTGACCATTTCATTTCCTCTCAGAAAGCAGATTTAGTAGGTAAAAAGGAAAAACGTCAATAAAAGTTGCCTGCTTTCATGATTTGATTTCATCTATCAAAAAGAAATATGAATGCTTGTGGATGGAGTCTACTTAGATTTTTCTTCCTGACCAAATGAGTGTGAGGTGGCATTCATTACTCTAATGGATAAATGGCCAAGAGCCGAGCAGCACCATCCATCTGTTTGTCTGTGCAGCATGCGGTGCCTACACTTTACTTCTCTCGATGGGAGATGGGATTTCTGATCTAGTAGTCAATTTGGCATCACGCTACCTAACGGAGGTAAAGTTTTATCCTGTTGTTTTGTTTAAAAAAGTATTGGCCGCTGCAAGTATCAATTCAGCTTTAGTGAAAACTGACCTAGCGTGTACTTTACACCCGTGAGTTCACCATTCATAATCCAGTCAGGGTATTTCACAGCGCACTTTCTTCCTCAGGTTTTCCTCACCCGTAAAGCCAGCAGCAGTGAGCTGTGTAGCCAGGGCTGTATAAAGAATTAGACACTGTAGCATTCGGGACTAGCTGTAAGTGTTGGGTGAACTTACTGTCTTTCAAATTCTCGTTGGCATGGATGATAAGCAGGCATGCGCTGATGTCTATGTGATATTGAATATAGTTATATATGTAATGATTTGAAGCTAAGATGCAAAAACCAATAGTGGATGGGTTGATTTGTTGGACTATTGGATGGAGAAAATATCACAAAGGCAGCACAAAATAAAAAGTGGGAATAAGTAATGCTAAGAATTATGAAAGAATACATGAGAAAAACTTTGCAAACTTGAAGAAATCAAATGACATTCTCTCTTTAGATACGATACCTTAGATACCACATCACAGGGAAAATGTCCCAACTGTTTTAATAAGGCAATTAAACATGAGGTCAATTGCAAGGACATTAGCGCTCTTGTCTTTCTGGAGATAGAGAAATTGATGCTAAAACGGATATGGACGAATCAGGAAGTAACAACTAAAAAATACTAAAATATCAAAGCTTCCACGATTAGACATGCACAGAACTAGCATAATAAGGTGGTCAAGTGCAGCATCCTGGAACTTTCAGGGGAGATCCTGTTTGTACTGAAATTTAGCTTTTAATTATTATGGCATCCAAAATTCTTTGGGAAACGATGGGCTTTTAAAAGTTAAGTGGTGTTAACATTGGCTATTAAAAACATACGATATAAAATCAGCTCTACCTGTCACATCGTGTAATAAAAGCTCAACCATGCAAGCGTAAAAAAGTGAAACCAGAGTCCAACTTCTGGATGTTACCTAGAATTTTGGTATGGGAGGGTCTTTCTATTTAGAACTCAAAGTTTAAGAGTAAAAAAGAAAAGACTACTAAATTTGACGAGACACAGCTTTTTTTTTTCCCCCTCCATGGGGAGAATCATCAGGAAAGTGAAAAGTCAAATGACCAGTTAGAGAGTTTTTACAACAAACACAACAGACAAAATGTCAAGTGGCTTAACGTGTCAAGTAGTTTGTGGCCCAGGTGCAGAAGGCACTCTGAGCAGCCTCCTGTGAACAGCTCACACAGAGGTGAGGTGCCAGTGTAGTCAGAAACCGGTTTATACCAGCAACCAAAGAAGCTTGGAAATAAGGCTTGCCTCAGTTGAACATTTAGATGATGGTGGCTTGGGCTGACACTTTGATTATAGCTCTATGTGGGAGCCTGGGCTGCCACAAATTAATTTTTTTTTTGAGAGTCCCTAAAATAGGGTATCCCCCTAGCTCAGATGTGCCTGAATTCCTCATCCTCAGAAACTGTTTGGTATCAAATTCATATTAAATTTGTAAGTTTTATGGTAACTAGCTATGTAGAAATAAAAATTAAAATAAATAATATATCTTCATATGATAAATACAAAAAATAAAAAAATAAACATTTATTTATTGAAAAGAGAAATTAGTAGAAAAAAACAAATGTGTGGGCATTTGAAAAATTATGGTGTGAACTCCAGCCTTGTCACCTGACCATCTTCTAAGACACTTTTGTATCTGATACACAAGTATTCAAATGTGCTTTGCAGTGTGGGCACCGTCTCATGGATGCAGTCTGCACAGATCCTTACCAGGAGTCATCAACGCAGTTCATTAGATGGCCTGAAATGTACATGTTTTTGGTCAGATTTTGACTTTCAACTCTAAACCACTCTAAACTTTCAACTCTAAATTAGTGGTGTGTGTGTGTGTGTGTGTGTGTGTGTGTGTGTGTGTACTTGTAATGATTTGATTTGGGTCAGTGAAAAAAGTTCCAGTCCCTATTAACACTTGGCTCTTTCTAAGCCATATTTACTGAAGAAATTGGCCGAGTCTCTGAGATGATGTGGGTGTTTTTGAATAATCATGGAATTACCTCACAAGCATCATCATTTTGTTTGGCTGATGCTCCCAGTCAAGAAAGGACCACTTTACAAACGTGATGCCCGGTGGTAAGCCTCGATACTCCATTCATAAGCGCTTGGGACTTGCTGGTCATTTCACTTGTTTGGAAAGTGTTGGCTGGATGGCAAGATAATGGCTCAATTTGGATTTTGTGGAGGACCCAGAGAGCTTTTCGTGTTTAACTCTTAGAAAATTTAGAGTGTGTTACATAAAGGAGCATGTGCCAGTGTAAGAATTAAGAATTCAGGAAATACTTCACAATAGCATTGCTTCAAATTTTTTATAGCACATCCACTGTAGATTCAGGTGAGTCAATAGCTGTGTGTGTTAGGGGTTAGTTGTCATTGTTTTTCTTTATTATTATTACTATTTATTACAATTTATTCTCCTTGTGTCCTGGTTGTACCCCCTTCCTTTACCTTCTCCTAGTCCCATCCTCCCTTCCTCTTCTCCTCCCATGCCCCTCCCCTAGTCCACTGGTAGGGGATGTCCTCCTCCCTTACTACCTGGTCCTAAACTATCAGGTCTCATCAGGGCTGGTTGTATCATCTTCCTCTGTGGCCTGGCAAGGCTGTCCTCCCAGAGGGAGGTGATCAGAGTGCCAGCCACTGAGTTCATGTCAGAGACAGCCCTTAATCCCCTTAGGAGGGATTGCACATGGAGACTGAGCTACATGGCTACATCTGAGCAGGGGGTCTGGGTCCTCTCCATGCATGGTCCTTGATCAGAGTATTGGTCTCTTCAGGGTCCCCTGGGTACAGATTTTTTTTGTTCTGTTGGTCTCCTTGTGGAGCTCCTGTCCCCTCCAGGTCTTTCTATCTCTCCCTTCTTCTATGAGATTCCTCGCCCTCTGCCCAAAGTTTGGCTATGAGTCTCAGAATCTTCCTACATTATTCACTACTTTTGCAAACAGAGACACCGATCATAACTACCTCAAAGCCTAAATTTCTGTCACACGTGATCTACTAACTCATCTATGGGTACAGCCAACTAAAAGAGCATGGGTGTTCTTAGCTGTGGGATCATAATGACCCAAGGTTATGGAGGAAGGGTCAAGGAGAGCTTTACGTCCACTTCAGAGGAAGATGACAGGGGCTGGCTTGCCATATGCCAGCCTGGAGCAGTAAAGTCGGCTGCCCCACCAGCAACCCTAGTAAGAATTTTTTACCTTGATGGTGATCAGGCTTCACTCCTTATTTGACCTTATAAAATTTTTCCTCCAGATCCCCCAGCCCTGTCCTGGCCAGTTGTATATGGCCACATAGACCTTGCCCCAGAGACCCTGGCCACCTCCCCAGGGGCATAAATACCCCAATAAATGAGCCAGTTCTCTGAAGCAGTTCAGAGGCCTATGTTCTTTGCCTGTGATCCCACGTGCACCCATCTGCCTTGTCGGGCCAAGCTCACCCCTCCAGTTCAACCAGTTGTGCAATGGGCTTGTAGACCCCAGGGAAAAAGCAGAAATGGGGCGGGACTTAGTCATGTATTTTACCGGTTTAACTTAAAGGTTGTCCCTTTTTGTAAGAAGGGACATGGTGGGTACTCACATGGTTACCAGGAACTCTTTTTGTGAACACTTGTGATAGGCAGTGTATGGGAGGACCAAGGATGGCCCGCTGGTAGTCCGTGGACACTTCCTCAGTGCCCAAGAAAAACAGCATGAGCCAAATCCAGGGCCTTGCTATAAACAGAGGGACGGTACAGGAAGTAAAGGAGTATGAGATTGCAGCATGAGCCATTTAGTTTATTGCTTCAGTTCTGGAAATGTTGATTTATTCACCTATTTTTCTTTTGGCTATGCAGACATTCCTTTAGTGAACTTTTCCTAGGAAAGCTATATGAAAAAAAAAATAGTGGTTTTGCCTGTGAAAACTTGAGGTATCACTCTTGTCCTTGTGTGACATGAACAAGTACCAACACCTGCTGATCAACTGTTCAGTGAGACCCAGCAGAAACAGAAGGTGACAGAGGATGGAGAGGCAGACTGGTTAGTTTAATGGGGGTGGGCTTACATTCATAGATGCTGATGGTTGACTGAATGACTTTCTGTAGCCATCTATCCATCAGGCTCTATAGATGCACACACCGGGGCGAAATAGCTTGCATTATGTAGAGAAGTAAACAAGAAGCAATGGAGAGAAATTTCTCCGGAAGGAGGGCGCGGTGACTGCCATGGGGCTGGAGGTCTGGTTGTCTGGAAGGAGAGCAGGAAGTGAGATTATCAAGAAAGAAGGAATGAAACATGTCTGACATTTCGATGAGTTAGACAAGTGAATTAAATCTGGGCAGGCAGCACAGATGTGAAATTGGAGCCCTAGAAAAAGAGGAAATAGAACATAAGGCTTTTGTTACACGTGTGATTAAATCTCATGAGTCCATGGAGAGGAAAATTGAGATGCCGGAGAAACAAATGATGCTGTTAAAACCGAAGTGTGCCGACTGAGGCAGAGGCTGAAGATCCCTGGGGGAGATAAAGCAGCCTTAATGATGTCACCGCTGAGCTAACTATGAAGATAAGCTGGAACGTTCCACAGCTGAAGAGTGTAACCATCAGCATTGCTTAGAGCTGCACGTAGCCAATATTCCTGCTAATACGAGCTACTGATTCTAGCTGGAGAAACTTACAATCAGTCCAGCAAATCCTTACCTTTCAGGGGCCCAGCTTCACTCAGGAACTTACTGGGAGCAAAGGCAGATTCCTGTTTTCTACATAGTACATTTTCCCCTTTGTTTTATTAGATCTTGACTGTCTTTGGTGGACATCTTATCTTCATTTTAATGCTCAGCTCGAATAATCTCTCACTTGAATTTCATGCCCAAAGTTTCTGGAGCAATTGAGTAGTGAGGGATTATGCAATTATATCTGTAAATATTTATATTTAGGTATATTAAAGGTAACTTTTAGCCAAATAAAATTCTTGAAAATTCAAAATTCCAAAAGATAGTGGACTCAGGTATACAATTTTAATATCAGTACTTGATCTTATGCTGAAAATAGGTTTAGAACCATATATATCTTATTAAATATTCAAATGATGGATGAGAACATTATTATAGGTTTTGCATCTACTTCACAAGTCCATTGGCATTCTTCTTTGCATCCTGTGTATGTCTGTGCACAGGAAATAGTATTGGTTGATCTATAAAGCCAAATTTTTTAGAAAGACAGGCATCTCCTGATTGATACTTTTTTATTCAATTTCTTGTCTGTGCGATGCTCCTGCCCATTGACCAACATGTACGTCTCAAGCTCCTTCCTTGATTAGATGATGCTGGTTGAAAGCGCCCAGTGTTAGTCCATTTATAACCCATAAAACAAAGTTACAAATGCACGTGCTGCCCTCCATGTTTCTCTCTCCAGGTCTTTCTGGGTCTCCTGTCCTCTCCTGTCCTCTCCTGTCCCCTCTCCCCTCACTGCCTTCCCCACAGCACATGCCTCACTTTTCCCATTTTCTTTCTCATTACAGACAAGGACTTCAGAACATGGTTGTTCTATAGAACTTTCTTCAGTTTTGAAAGTTTTTTTCTATGCTGTTCAGTAGCCATACGTGGCTTTGGAGCAATTAAAACATGGCCAGTGGGGCTGGGGAATCATATATTTAATTTGTTTGATTTTAATTAAAATGTAAACAGCCACATGCAGCGGTCTCCAGCTTGCAGAGTAGTGTAGCCTTGAGAATGAGGTGGTTTTATGGCTTTGAAAGTTTTCTTTCTGTTAAGCTTGTGGAGAGGGACCCCTGTATGGCAGAATTTTCTTCATGTGGTGTCTTTATTACAGTAAATAGTGATTCTCTGTGGAATGAATGCTGTTTTTTCTACAGCTCCTTTTCTTGTATTGTGCTTCCAAATCCAGCCTAGCGCAGGAACTAACACTTTAAATGAGTTCAGAAGTCAGTATAAACACAGCATATGCTGTTGAGTTTTTGCTAAAGAGCACAATTGAACTGATATTTTCAGCAGGTTCCTATTCCTGATTTAACACATAGGTTTGGTTTCCACAAACGGCTTCAGGATTTGCTGTTTTCTTCATGTGTGTGTGTTTTAAGGAAAGTTCTCACTAACAGGCAATCTTGAGGTGTGATAATATTCTTCTGAGAGGTCTAGAGAGCATATGTAGAACTTGCGGTCACAGGGAGGAAGGAATTAGTGGAAAGTAAGATTCTGATACACATCAGTGCTGTGGCTGCACAACACAGAGCATCTGAGCTTGATTATGAAACAGTATGTCTGAGGGATTCTATATTATCGGAGCTTTTGGAGTCCCAATTATTTGAGTAAAGTAATTTGAAAACATATAACTGTCTAAGCAAGAGTATCTTCAGTGTTCTGACCAGTTGATGAAGTGATTCCATCTACCTTAGGATGGGCTGAATAAATTATACATACATTCATTCATTCAATACACAAAAATCTCAGAAGTTTACGATGGACTGTTGTAAAAAATATTAATATTTACTATTGATATATGTTTTGGTAAAGCTGCTGTTAATCCTAAGTAGCTGTATAACCAAATCACAGAGACTATGATTTATTTAGTTAACCTAGATGACAATGCTGGGCAATAGTTACTCCATCCTAAACCTCCAAGCCCTCATAGTTTCCTAACATTTAGATTCACCCACTTAGTTGCTTTTTATGAAATCTTAGGTCTGGTTCATTCTCCACATCGTTCCAAGACCTCTCCTCCAGCTCTGCTCTCCCAGCTCTCTCCTGCCCTTCTTGCCTCCTCTGCCTCCCACACCTTCCTGTTCTCTGGCTCCTCCCTCTCTTCCTGCTTCCTTTCCATTGCTCAACATTGTGGCTGGTTGCTTTATTTTGGCATGTTTACACAAAGTTGAGACAGGTAATGCTTAGAATAAGTATCACAATTCAATGTCTATCACAATTCAATGTCCAGATTGAAAACAGAGTGGGGGAGGGGAGAGAAATCAGCATTTGAATGAACAAGGGTAAAGTGTATACATTCTGAAAGAACATTATACCAAAAAATGGACTTATGCTCATATCAGTAACCATTTTGCCCTCTAAATAGGCACCTATGGAGCCTTTTTTTTCCCCTTTTGCCTTGGAACTCTGCTGCAATGGGCTCAGCAAAAGGGAGATGGTGTGGGGTTTCTCTTAATTGGCCTTTATAAGAAGAAATAGAGTCTTGTCAGATCCTTTGTGTAGTTATTTTCAGATCTCGAGGGACATAGATTCAGCAACATTTTGAATTTTCAACATGGAGTTTTCTAGCTTGTTTCTTTAATTATAGTTGTGATCAATAAGCATGTTTTAATTAAAACGGCAGAGTAATGACATTCGTTCTTCATTAGAAAAGATGCAGAACTGCATGTCTGTGCCTGTGCATTTTTGTTTAAAATCACCACCATTAGTCTTTCTCTAAACCCATGGGCCACCCACCAAGCAAGCCTCAACTGTTCAAGTCGGATGTAACACCCAAGTGAGCTGCCTAAATATTTTTCGTTGCATATATCAGGGGAAAATAAAATGCTATCGAATGAAGAATAATTCTGAAAGCAGGTGGAAGGATTAAGGACAAACTTATGCTGGTTCAGGTTTTGCTACTAGATTTTTATGATGATACAAAGGATATAGAGAAATTTAGCTTAGTATTGTTTCTCCAGAATTAAGTAGTTGGGTGAGTCGGTCCTTAGAATTTCCCTGGAGCTTGGTGTAAGATTTTCTTTTTCGTACTTTCCTTTCCCTTCCCTTTTTTCCTTTCCTCTCTTCCTTTCTCATTCCTTCCTTCCCCCTTCTTCCTTCTCTTGCTTCCATCTATCCATGCTTCCTTTCTCCCTTCCTTCCTTCCTTCCTCCCTTCCTTCCTTCCTTCTTCCCTCCCTCCCTCCCTCCCTCCCTTCCTTCCTCCCTCCCCCCTCCCTTCCTTCCTTCCTTCCTTCCTTCCTTCCTTCCTTCCATCCTTCCTTCCTTCCTTCCTTCCTTCCTTCCTTCCTTCCTTCCTCCCTCCCTCCCTTCCTTCCTTCCCGACAGTTTCATACATTTATAACCCTTTCTCCTCTCTCACTTCTGTTTTGCCTGAAGCCCTTGTTCTCAACTAGCCCCCCCCCCCATTCTCATGGTCACTTGTGTGTGTGTATCTCACACTCTAATGAGTTTGCTGCCTGCTTATGTCATGTACGGGAGGTTATTTACTGGAACAAGGTAAGTTATCGTGGCTACACAGTAGAAGGAAATGGCATCTTTTCCTTAACAACCATTAGCTGACAGTAGTTCCTCAGGGAGAAATGGAGCTTCAGTGAGCCCTATCCTCTTCCTGAGGAATGTTGATATGTCCAATGTTGTGCAGGTCTTGTGCAGATAAGCACAGCTTCCGAGTTATATAGGTTGGCTTTGTATCTACCACTGTGCAGAAAGTCTTAGCTCTAGTAGTTTTGTGCTGTGGTCCTTAGGATCTCTATAGAGCACTGTAATCTTCAAATAGGGACCCTTTATTTGCCCTTTCCCTATTTGTATCTGTTTTGTTTCCTTCTCATGTCTTGTCTCTTCAAGCCCATTAGTGATGAGAACTGGGTAGAAAGGGCACCATTGCCTTGGGGGTGCTTTGCATTTTTTGCCATTTAGCACGATGCTGTTCATAATATTGTCATATTTAGCCCTTATTGGAATGAAGTATGTCCTATCAATTCCTAATAATTCCAGGGTTTTCATGGTAAAGGAATGGTAAATTTCATCAAGGCCTTTTTTTTGTATCTATTGAGATAATCATTTGATTTATGTCTCTGAGTTCCCTCAGTATAATGAATTATACTTACTGACTTATGTATGCCTGGTTTTGTAATCAAGATAATAACGGTTTCATACAAAAAGTTTGGATCCACTTCTTACTTTTCTGTCTCACGGAATAATTTGAGAAGCGTTTGTCCTGGGTCTTATTTGAAGGTCTGGGAGAATTTTATGATGAATCCATCTGCACTTGGGTTTTCTTTTTAGTGTAGAATTTTTTTATGTACCACTTCAGTGTCTTTGCTTGTTAATAGGCTGGTCTAAATAATTTATTTAATCTTGGTTTAACTTTGGCAGGTCATATGAATCTAAGAATTAATCTATTTCTTTCAGATTTTCTAGTTTATTGGATAAAACATGTTAAGATATATCCCTATGATTTTCTGAATTTCATTAGTATCTGTGTTAATGCTTCCTTCTTTCATCTGTTTTTTAATTAATTTTAATTTTTTTCTTTTGTACAATCTTGTTTATCATTTTGAAGAACCAACCCTTTATTTTATTGAATACCTATATTACCTATTTTTTGCTTTATTAATTTCTTCCACGATTTAGTTATTTATCATGATTTTCTCAGTGACTCCTCATCATGTAATCGTATGCTTTAATGTGTACTTGCTTGTGTATTTTCTGTAATTTCTCTTGTTATTTATTTGTAATCTTATTCTATTGTGATCAGAATGGATGCAAGAAATTCTTTCTTCTTTTTATTTGTTGGGTCTTGGTTTGTACCCCACTATGTGGTCTATTTTCTAGAAAGTTCCATGGACTGTTGATAAGAATGAGTATGCTCTAGTGCTCAAGTGCCACGGTTGGTAGAAGTCTTTCAGGTCATTTGACCTATGGTGTAATTTAATTCAAGTGTTTCTCTGCTTGCTTTTGTTTGGCTGATGAAGTCACTGATTTTTATTGTGTTATAGTATTACCTGTGACTTATCTAGTACCGTTTGTTTTATGAACTTGAATCTGTGTTTCCTGTGTCTGTAATTTCCTGTGGATGACTTTTTCCTTGATCAGTAGACAGCGGCCATTTTTGTCTTTTCTGACAGTGTTTGGTTTGAAGTCTATTTTAAATTACATATCTTGGTTTTCACGTGGGTCATTTTCACTGGGAGCCGTTACTGTGGGGCTGGTCTTTTTTCAATGAGACAAGTTGTCTTGTTTTTTTATGTTCCTGGTGCTTTCATGCTGGGTTCTGCACATCTGGCTTTATATCACTGATCCAAATGTTAGTGTTTTTATTATTTAATTCAGGAGCCTTTTTACTTTTAGGGGAAACTTCTTGCAGTGTTCAGGAAAGACTGGGTTGTGGTGAAGAAAAGGTGATGTTTTCATTTTTTAGACTGTTGTTCAGGTACCAGGTTCCTTTGTCCACAGACCTCCATGCAAAATAGAGACTTTCCAGCTACCTTCAATGTCCAGCAGTAAACTTGCCACAAAATTACTGTGATTTCACCACAAAACAGTCATTCTTTAAGTACTAATTGTTTGGGGGAAGTAAAGGACAGCCATTGCACTGTGTGTATACTAGTATGTTAGATACTGTGGCTACGAGTGGAGACGATAAGGAGTAAGAAACCATGACGGGATTAATGATTAGTACACGATTGCTAGAGAAGAACTAGAGGGAACACACGTCTACGCAATAATGATAGAAGTGAAAAAGAGAGGTGAGTGGGATGATATGTAGGAGTTTGGTTAGAGGTGGTAAGAGCAGGGTAAAGATAAGCACTCAAACAATGTAGACCCATTTCATCTCTCAAGAGTTTGAGTAACAGAGTCTGGAGACTCATGCAGCTGTGTTCTTTAGGGAAGGTGAAAGAAAAAAAAAAGACAGACTACAGAGAGAAAGAGAAAAAAACTGTAGAGGTGGGAACAGTGAAGGACCCAGGTGCCTGTTATTTTGATCTTGGGTAAAATGCAAACAAGGAAGAGTTATAGAAAGGAACAAGAGCTGAGAAAAGCCTGGATGTGGGCCCGTTTAGATTCTTTGATGATTCTATGACCTGTTAAGGTCATCTTGGGTGGGCTGACTCCCAAACCTCAAATAGTGACCAGGAGTTGGGACCCAATTATGAATAATTTCCCTAACCTCACTTTGTGGACCAGAGTTGAGTTCCAGCTATGGGCTGTTCTCCACCTTAAATGGCATAAAATACACAAAGATTTTAAACCTATATATGTGTGTGTATAATATTTGTAATAGCACTTGAAAGATTTTCTTATGTAATATGATTGTAGCATGTAGCAATGAAATAAAATATGCTTCAGTGAGTAAGTTATATGTTTACACGCATGGTGTTGATATAAACCACAAGGCTCACCTCAAAGACTTTATTATGGAGCCAAGTGTGAGTGTCTGTGTCACTGGAACAGAGGTTTAGGATATGCCAAATTCCATGTTTCAGTGTGGGCCATGTAGTTTTTATAGTACTGGGACAAAGGATGTCATAAATCAGGGCAGTGCTCAAAGTCATCAGTGGAAACTCTCCACTACTCCTCAAATGCTATCAGATGATATTCTTAGCCTTTTGCTTGGTTGGAAACTAGAGGTTAACTTGTATATTCCGAAACTGTGACATAATGATCACGAAGACATTAGGTTATGTAAGGGGCAGGCAGGAGCAGGGGCAAGAAATGACAATTACAGGGTTAAAGATGACCCGACATTTGGCTCTTTGACTCCAGCATTCCAAGTTCTACATTCATAGCATTCTAGATGGATCAGCCTGAACGCTCAGCAGAAGGTTTTCCTAAGGAACTTTGTTCGCGGTGTTTTGTGTGTGTATGTGTGTGTTTTATGTAATTGCTAATATTAAAAAAGCTATAGCCTCTTAGAATAAGCTTCTTTGTAATCTTTTTAAAAATATTTTTAAATTTTTATTTATTTTTTTATTAATTACAATTTATTCACTTTGTATCCCAGCTGTAGCCCCCTCCATCATCCCCTCTCAATCCCACTCTCCCTCCCTTTCTCTCCACCCATGCCCCTCCCCCAGTCCACTGATAGGGGAGGTCCTCCTCCCCTTCCATCTGACCCTAGCCTATCAGGTCTCATCAGGACTGGCTGCATTGTCTTCCTCTGGGGCCTGGCAAGGCTGCTCCCCACAGCTGGAGGAGATCAAAGAGCAGCTTCCTTGTAAATTTAGGCACTTACAAAAAAAAAAAAAAAAAAAAAGAAAAAAAAAAAAGGAAAGAAAAGCCCCTTCTAGACTTCTAAGTTACTATATAATAGTATTCTAATTTTAATATTTTAATTTTTCTTCTTTATACAATTTAAGTTAATCTAAATCACATTATACTAATGTATGAATATGTAAGTAGTTTCAAAGTTATGAGGTTAGCATTTACCCTTTTATTCACGTCTTGATTTTATATTTAGAAGATTTTTTTTTTAAGAAAAAATTTTCTGCTCTAGTTTTGCACTTCAGGCAAAGTTGGTCCTTCCAGTGAGTCAGGTCATCTAACATTGTGGGAAGCCACTGACACTACAGTGAGAAAACAGCCACTTCCGGAGAGGGGCCATCCAGCCCACAGCCACGCTCCCTTTCCTAGTATGATTTTGAGTTTGAAAAGGCATTTTATAGCCATCTAGCTTCAGTTTCATCCTGGCAATTGGAGATGAAGTGTTTCACATTTCTCCTGTACAGGCAAAATTGCATATGAAAATGCTTTGCCATGAGAACGCAGCCCAGAAATACCAAACGCTGATATTATTTCAGATATGAGATTATTCCTGGGGAAGATACTTTAAAGCAATACGTTTCATATGCAGTATGAACATGGCAGCTTCTCACCAGTTTTGACTGATTGTTCTTTGTCACCTGAAGGGGGTTTCACCTTTTAGGATGATGTGGAGAAGAGGATAAGGAAGCATTTCGTTTTGCTCTGTCTAATGGTTGAATAATCTTTCTAAGATATAATGTCAACAATGAACAACAATAACTAGAATCATAGTAGGCAAATTATAGGATGCAGTGCTCAGTTATTCAGTAGTGACACCAGAGAAAGGATTTTCAAATCACAGTGAGAGCACGCTAAACGTCAGTTATTTGAACATTGCCTCACACAGTTCAAAAAAGCACTGTAGCATTTTTCCTCAGGGCAAGAGCAGGAGCTTTTCTTTCTTTCTCCCCAATCCCGCAGTTTCCCAAAATGTATCTATAGTTACTCTTGGTGTTATCTTTCTTTCTTTCTTTTTTAACATGCAAGCAGGATCACAATTTTAGCAGATGAGCACCTCAAATATCTCGATCTTGTTCTGTATTAAACCTTCAAACAGACAGGGACTATTATTAATTCTAGCAGTATATGAAGCCTTAATCTAGGATTGCACGGATCTTGAATCCAGAGATTCAACCAGAACTTCAGATGTTAGACTTACTGGAGTCAGGACCCCCAAGCCCAAACTGAGTCCAAGAATGAAAATATTCTGGCCCGTCATCTGTCATTTTTGGGCGTCAGCAACCAAAGAATGGAACTCTGAGAGTTTCTGCCATGCCCACACGGCAGACGCTGCAGCATTCTGGGAGAGCGGGGCACACCGCACACTTGTAATTTGAATGAGGAACATTCTGACTCAGCCAAAGATGTAAGTGCTGTTATTTATCTTCTTTGCAATCTACAGTTTTATGATTCAATAAAGCATGTAAATCCGCTTCTGAAAGTATTGATGTTTTCTATGCTGTCCCAATGAAGCTGCCTCCTAGACAGCGGTGCCTAATAAACGACTGTGGAATTGAGTGAATGCATGGATAAACACAGTTGTCAGATACGGCCCTGAAGAGGCGAAATGTTTAATTTAGTATGTATATTCACTTTGCATTTTGTTAATAAGAAACTACAGACTGGAGCTGCAAGATAACCTTTGCTAATGAGAGTGACATTGCATATATAAACAACTGAGTCCTCCTTACCAGGCTTGCGAAATGTGTTCATTTTACAACCAAATTTGATTTGTCCTGCCACATTTGTATGGCTCTGCTCATTATTGTCAATAGCAGGCTCCTCTCCCCAGCCTTTTTTTTTTTTTCTCACCCATTTCCATTTAGATAATGGACTAAACTGTAACTTCTTCGGCCAACACAAACAACTTTTTATTGATTTGTAAGGTATTGATAAGATAATTCCTGACAAAGAAAAGAGATTGGGAGCCTGTAATTATGGTTCAGAGCGTAGGTCGTGGCAATTTTAGTTAAGCCATGGCAGGCTTCTTGGAAAATGTTACACGGTAGCTGTCCATAGGCCCACTGTGAGTGCTATTGGAGTGTAGAAACACATCTTCAAATTTATTCTCAGTGTTACAGCATTATAGCAAGCTATCTTAATGTCAAAACCATTTCACACACTGGAGTAGTAACGGTATTTAGCATATCTGATGACCAAATTGCGAGAAAGTTTAATTCTGCTGACTCCCAGGCCAACGTGTCTTTAAATCCAAGGGGCCTAAATAACACTTTCCTACAAGGCTTGTGCTTAGCCTGTGGGCTCATAATTCCTGTGTGGTCAGCGCCGATTTGCTCGCATTTGGAATCCATGATGCTCACCACCTGTGTTTTGATGAGGTTGAGCTGTGTGCTGTACAAAGGTATGGTCTTCCCATCCACAGCTGCATCTGAACTCTAGCTTAGATTTAACTCTGACAGCAGCCAGTGTGCGCACAATGAGGGGCACAGACAGACGGACATTCTCTGCAGTGGTTCTCAACCTTCCCAGTGCTTTGACCTTTTAATACAGTTCCTTGTGTGTTGGCGCACCAATCATGCAGTTCTTTTCATTGCTACGTCATAACTGTAATCTTGCGACGGTTGAGAATCGTAATGTAAATGTCTGGTGTGCAGACACCTGATGTGCAAGCCACAGAGGGTCGCGGCCCAGTGCTGTACAGGCTCCGCTAGCTGTGCTCGAGGGTTTACCTAAGAAAGCCCTGCACGCAAACTGTGCATCACTGAGCTCAGTGTTTCATCAAAAATATTTCAATAGATAGAGCACACACAACGGGTGACCTTTCTTTTCGTGTGACAACTAGTCATCATTTTTCTTTCTGTAACTTCCCACATGGAAAATCACTGTTCCAGGGATTTTCTTTCAGGTAAGAGATACACGTTAGATAGGAAGAAAACTTAGGCTCCAAAACTTACTTTATCACAATTTAAATGCTGTTTAAAGTCACCCGTGCCATATCATAGGCATCTAGAGGTGTCCCCCAAAAGAACTGAATTCAATTGGCAGGCGTCAAGCAGTGAAAATAGATGGTTGATACAACCTGAGAAGCCAACTGGATTTGGATATGATACCCAACAACTTTAAATAATTATGAATATTTTTCATTGTTTCAAAAGAAAAAAGTGAGAAATGCAATTAATATAGCTTAGCTCTGCAGGATAAATATTATTATTTAATGGTGTAGAAAACAACTCCATTCTAACAGCTTCATGCTGGGCACAGAAATGAAAAAAAAACCCCACAAATTTATGTTGATGTAAGAATGCATTTAGGACAGTTAGCTCTTTATTTTGAGCACATGGAATCCTTTAACTTCCTCACCTATCAAATTAATGCGCTGAGGGGCCTCATGCACGTCGCGTATTCTCCAAAGCTCTAAATGTCACAGAGAATAAATGTGAGACATAAGGATTGAGATGGAAACATATCCTTTTACTGAGGACCATTTCCCTTGCTCATCTCACTAGTCCTACTGATGCTGCAGGTCTGTCACGATAAATAACGATGTGGTTGGAACTGTAGTGAGCACCTGCCATGACCCAGCACATCGGAACTCAGCCTAACTGCACCTGGATGGCAGGCTCTCAGCCCCCAGAATCACATCTCAGCCCAGAGCCAGCACTCGATGCACTCACAGATCACGCTGCATTCCCACCCGGCGTCCCTTCTGCCCTTCACTGTGCCACCGCCGAGAGGGGAGTCCAGGTCATGCCTGCATGTTTTATGCACGCCCTTCACGCCCTTCTTCCTTTAGATTTTCCCTGTTTTTGTCTTTCTTCCTCCACCTAGAATGCTCTCCCTGTACAGTTTTGCATGGCTGACTTGCACTTTTCTGGAACATTTTTCATCCTCTCTTTCTCTCCCCCCTCTCTCTTTTCCATACCCCCCTCTCCCTTTCTTTAAAAATCTAATTAGTAAGTTTTTGGCAGTGCTCAGAGCTAAACCCATTACCCACTGCTTGCTGGCAAGTGCTCCACCACTGAGAGTCTAGAAATTTTTCTTTACATTTTTTTTCCCTAGACAAAAAAAGATCTGTTTCTGTTTGTGGCAGTTATTTCTCACTCTAATTGCAGTTATCTTAGCTCACATTTTATTTTTCTTATCAGACGAAACATCATGTGACCACATAAACTATGTGTAACTATTTTCATGTGTTTCCCATAGTGCCTTGAAAGGCACCTATCTCCTAGCAAATCGTTCGAAGAAGACACACATCTGAGTGAACACCAACCTCTGAATGAACACTAACCTCTCCACAGATTCTTCCTGCCTTATAAATTGGTTGTTTTTTTCCTTTGATGTCCTTAGCATTAATCTGTTCCCTGTAAAACCTCCACATTTTAAAAGAAGAAATTTGCAAGTGAATAAAAGCAGTACTTTAAAAAATTTGCTCTTTTCTATATTACATCCCAACTGCAGCTTCCCCTTCTTCTCCCAGTCCACCCCTCACTTCCAATCCACTCTTCCTCCTCCTTCCTTCAGAAAAGGGCAGGCCTCAGGGATATCAACAAACATGACATATCAAGTTGCAATAAGACCTGACACCTCTCTCCATTTTAAGACTGAATGAGGCAGCCCAGAGGAGAAAAGCATTCCCCAAAGCAGGCAAAATATGTCAGAGACAGCCCCTCTCCCACTGTTAGGAATCCCACAAGAAGACCAAGCTACACCCCTCAGATATACCCAGAGGGCCTAGGTCAGTCCCATGCAGGCTTCCTGGCTGGTGGCTCAGTCTCTGTGCCCCACAGCCCAGCTTAGTTAATTCTGTAAGTCTCCTTGTGGTGACCCTCTGGCTCCTACAATCCTTCCTCCTCCTTTTCCTCAGGATTCCTTGAGCTCTACCTAATGTTTGGCGGCCAGCCTCTGTATCTGCACCGTCCGGTTCTGGGTGAAGCCTCTCTGATGACGTTTGTGCCAGACTGCTGTCTAGTAGTAGAGTAGATTACCATTGGGGATCATTTCACTGACGTTTGTGTCCTATGTCTCTGCAGTGGCCAGCGTCTGGTTCCTGGCCTCCAGGCAGTGTCAGGGTGTGCTCCACGGGGCTGAAGCTGGACCAGTTATAGGTTGACAACTTCTGCAATTTTTGTGCCTTCTGTATGCCGGCACATCTTGCAGGCAGGACAAGTCATAAGTAGAGGGTTTTGTGGCTGGGTTGGTGTCCCCTCCCTGGGAAGTCTTTTCTGGTTTCCGGAGAAGGCTGGGTCAGGTTCCATATCCCCCATTGCCAGGAGTCTTAGCTAGGGCCACCCTCAGAGATTACCGGAGTTTCCATTGCCCTAGGTTCCTACCTCGCTCCCAAATGTTCCACAGTTCAACTCACCTCTCCCAGCACTCTTGTCCTCCATCTTCCTCCAACCTGATTCCTTATGTGTTTGTCCTCACCTGCCCCTAGTCCACTCATGAAATCTTTTTTTTTCTCCTTTCCAGGGATAGTCACGTGTTCCCCATTGTGCCCTCCTTGTTACTTAGCCTCTCTGGGTCTGTGGCCTGTGGCCTGTGGCCTGGTTATCCTTCACTTCACAGCTAATAGCCACTTAGAAGTTAGTAATACTGTGTGTGTCTTTCTGGGTTATGTCATTCAGGCTGATGTTTTTTCTAGTCCCATCCATTTGCCTGAAGATTTGATGATACATATTTTTAACAGTTGAGTAATAACATTGTATAGATGTACCACATTTTCTTTATTTAATCACTTTACAGCCTGATGCCAGCCCCTTCCCCCATCTCTTCCCAGTTCCACCCTCATGCCCTGAATTCTTCTTCTCACAGAAGACCCCTGCTGGGTATCAACCTACCCTGGGACCTCAAGTCTCAGCAGGACTAAGCACATCTTCTCCAACTGAGGCCACACAAGACAGCCTAGCTAGGGGAAATGGATCTAAAGAGAGGAAACAGGGTTAAAGACCGCCCCTCTTCCCATTGTTAGGGGACCCACATGATGACCACGCTGCACATCTGTTACATATGTGTAGGGGTCTAGGGCCAGCCCATGCATGCTCTTTGTTTGGTGGTTCAGTCTCTGTAAGCCCCTATGGGCCCAGCTTAGTTTGCTCTGTAGGTCTTCTTGTGGTGTCCTTGACCCCTCTGGCTCCCTCAAAACTTCCTCCCACTCTTCCACAGAACTCCCCAAGCTTGGCCTATTGTTTGGCTGTGGATCTCTGCATCTGTTTCCATCAGCTGCTGGATGAAGCTTTTCAGAAGGCAGTTTTTCAAGGGCCCTGTCTGCAAGCAAAGCAGAGTATCATTAATAGTGTCAGGGGCTGGCTCTTCCCCTGTGTGGGCCTCAAGTTGGTCCAGTCATTAGTTTACTGTTCCCTCAGTGTCTGCTCCATCTTTATCCCTACACTTCTTGTAGGCCAGACAAATTGTGGGTCGAAGGTTTTATGGCTGGTTTGGTGTTCTCCTCCCTCCACTAAGAATCCCACCTGGCTACAGGAGGTAGTGATTTTGGGCTCCATATCCCCATGCTGCTTTGAGTCTCAGCTATGATCACCCCTATAGAGTCTTAGGAGCCTCCCCTGTCCCAGAGATGCCTCCAACACCAATTTCCTTTATCTTTTCCAGTCCTCTCCTCTCCTGTTCTCCCCATATCTGATCCCCATCCCTGTTAAACTTACCATCCCTTTTCTCACCCAGTTCCCCCTCTCCTCTACTTCAGATGTCTGTTTTATTTCCTCTTCTCAGTGAGATTCAAGCATTTTCCTTTGGATCCTCCTTGGCTTCTTTAGGTCTGTGGATTGTAGCATGGTATCCTGTACTATCCTGGCTTATGTTGACTTATAAGTGAATACATACTATGCCTGTCTTTTTAGGTCTGTGTTACCTCACTCAGGATGATATTTTCTAGTTCCATCCATTTGCCTGCAAACTGCATAATATCTTTGTTTTTAATAGCTGAATAGTATTCCATTTTGTAAATGTACCATATTCTTGGTTGAGGAACATCTAGGTTTCCAGGTTCTAATTATTACAAATGAAGCTGCTATGAACATAGATGAACAAGTGTCCTTATGGTATGGTGAAGCATCTTTTGGGTATTTGCCCAGGAGTGGGTCTTGAGGTAGATCTATTCCCAATTTTCTGAGAAACCTCCAGATTGATTTCCAAAGTGTACACTTCTCTCAGCAGTGGGGGAGGGTTCCCCTTCTCTACATCCTCACCAGCATGTGCTGTCACTTGAGTTTTTGATCTTAGCCATTTTGAAGGATGTAAGATGGAACCTCAGAGTCGTTTTGATTTATATTTCCCTAATGACTAAGGATGTTGAACATTTCTTTAAGTGCTTCTTGGTCATTAGAGATTCCTTTGTTGAGAATTTTCTATTTAGTTCTGTACCCCATTTTTTTTTTAAATGGGTTATTTGGTTTGTTGGTGTTTAATTTATTGAGTTCTTTATATATTTTAGATATTAGCCCTCTGTTGGATGTAGGGTTGGTGAAGATTTTTTCCCAGACTGTAGGCTGCTGTTTTGTCCTATTGACAGTGTCCTTTGTTTTATAGAAGCTTTTCAATTTCATGAGGTTTCATTCATTAATTGTTGATCTTACACATATGGTATATACTCACTTATAAATGGATACTAGACCTATAAGATAGGGTAAACATACTAAAATCTGTACACCTAAAGAAGATAAACAAGAAAGAGGACCCGGGATAAGATGATCAATCCTCACTTAGAAAGACAATTGGGATGGACATTGGAAGTAGGAGAAAACAAGTAAGTGGACTAGTAACCACAGAGGGCCTCTGAAAGACTCTACCTAGCAGTGTATCAAAGCAGATGCTGAGATTCATAACCAAACCTTTGGCAGAGTACAGGGAATCATATGAAAGAAGGGGGAGTTAGTATGACCTGGAGAGGACAGGAGCTCCACAAGGATATATCTGGGCACAGGGGTCTTTTATGAGACTGATACTACAACCAAGGAGCATGTATGTATATAACCTAGAACCCCGCTCAGATGTAGCCCATGGTAGCTCAGTATCCAAGTGGGTACCCTAGTAAGGGGAACAGGGACTATTTCTGACATGAACTCAATGGTGGGCTCTTTGACCCCCACCCCCACCTCGAAGTTAGAAGCAGCCTTGCTAGGCCGCAGAGGAGGACATTGCAAGCAGTCCTGAAGATAGCTGATAAACTAGGGACAGATGGAAGGGGAGGAGGACCTCCCCTATTAGTGGACTTGGAAAGGGGCAGGGAGGAGTTGAGGGAGGGAGGGTGGGATTGTAAGGGAATGAGAGAGGAGGCTATGGCTGGGATACAAAGTAAATAACCTCTGGTTAATATAAAAATAAAAATTATAAAAATTTGTTGATCTTAGAGCCTGAGCTGTTGTTCCGATTAGGAAGTTGTCTCCTGTGCCAATGAGTTCAAGGTTCTTCCTCACTCTTTCTTCTCACAGATTTAGTGTGTCTGGTTTTATGTTGAGGTCTTTGATCACTTGAACTTGAGTTTTGTGCAGGGTGATAGATATAGATCTATTTGCACTCTTCCACAGGCAGACATCCAGCTAGACCAGCACCATTTGTTGAAGATGCTTTATTTTTTACATTGTATGTTTTTTACTTCTTCATCAAAAATCAGGTGTCTGTGGGTATGTGGGTTTATTTCTGGGTCTTAAATTTTCTCCCATTGATCCACCTGTCTGTTTTTATGTCAATACCATGCAGTTTTTATTACTGTTGCTGTATAGGACAACAGGAATGGTGATACCTCCAGAAGTTCTTTCATTGTCCAGGGTTGTGTTAGAACTTCAGGTACTATATTGAATAAATATGGAGAGAGTAGACAGCCTTGTTTGTCCCTGATTTTAGTGGAATTGCTTTGGGTTTCTCTCCATTTAATTTGGTTATAAGTTTGATGTAAATTGCCTTTATTATGTTTAGGTATCTCCCTTCTATCCCTGTTCTCTCCAAGACTTTTTATCATGCAGTGATGTTGGGTTTTGTCAAAGATTTTTTTCCTGCATCTAATGAGATGATCATGTGGTTTTTTTTTTTCTTTCAGTTTGTTTATATGGTGGATTACATTGATAGATTTTTTTTATTTTTTTATTTTTTTTAATTTTTTTTTATTAATTACACTTTATTCATTTTGTATCCCCCCATAAGCCCCTCCCTCCTCCCCTGCCGATCCCACCATCCCTCCCCTTTCTGCATGCATGCCACTCCCCAAGTCCACTGATAGGGGAGGTTCTCCTCTTCTTTCTGATCTTAGTCTATCAGTTCTCATCAAAAGTGGCTGCATTGTCCTCTACTGTGGCCTGGTAAGGCTGCTCTCCCCTCAAGGGGAAGTGATCAACGAGCAGGCCAATCAGATTATGTCAGAGGCAGTCCCTCTTCCCATTACTATGTAACCCACTTGGACACTGAACTGACATGGGCTACACCTGTGCAGGGGTTCCAGGTCATCTCCACAAATAGTCCTTGGTTGGAGTATGATTTTCTGGGAAGTTCCCTGTGTTCAAATTATCTTGTTCTGTTGCTCTCCTTGTGGAGTTCCCGTTCCCTCCAGCTCTTACTATTTCCCACTTCTTACATAAAATTCTGGAATGAGGCCTACTTGATTATGGTGGATTATCTTTTTGATGTTTTCTTAGATTCAATTTTATTTAGCATTTTTTGCATCAATGTTCATGAGGGAAATTGGTCTGTAATTCTCTTTGCTGAATCTTTGTGTGGTTTTGGTATCAGAGTGACTATGACCTCCTAAAATGAATTTGGTAATGTTCCTTCTGTTTGTAAGTTGTGTAATAATATGTGAAGTATTGGTATTAGCTATTCTTTGAAGTTCTGGCAGAATTTGGAGACAAAGGGTTTATTATTTGGGGGACAGCTGTACAGCTCTGAGGAAATTTTGGATATCTGTGGGCAGGGTCTTATCTGGGGTTCTGGGTATAGACATGGCTTCTGATAGAGCCAGAAACTTCTGCTGGAGTTTGATAAAAGCATTACTTAATGAATGAAAACTTGGAGAATACATGCTTTATGGGAAATAAAGTTGGATAAGAAAGTTGCTAGTGACTTCCTTCCAATCCCAATGGGGATATATGTGTTAGAAATATTATTTTTTGTTATGAAGCTAAGGATGCCTGAAAGCTGTCTAATTTTGTTTCTCATTGCATCTAATATACATCTCTATATATCTAGGCAAGTAAAATAAATAAAAACACTACAGTTTTCATTTATGAACTATATTGTGAGTTGATGAACTCATAAAATATGTATGTGAATATGCATAATTTACTCTGTTATATGGTTTATTCTTAACTTCTGAGAACTTATAGTAATTAAAAAGTCAAGAGCCTATTGATTCAAAATTAGTTATTGGTTTTTTTTTTTTTTTGAGTCAGGGTTTCTCTGTGTAGCCTTGGCCGTCTTGGACTTGCTTTGTAGATCATGCTGGCCTTGAACCCACAAAGGTCCACCTGCTTCTGCCTCCCTGAGTGTTGGGATAAAGCCATAAGCCACTATACCCAGATAGTTATTATCTTTCATTGGCTCAGTGGGTAAAGATGCTTGCCCTCAATACCTGAGTTAAATGCCTTGTACTCACATGGTGGAAGGGAAGGGTTGACTCTCCAAGGTTGTCCTTCATCATCCATACACACACAAATGACACATGGATACATAGACACACAAATACAATAAAATTATTAATACTAGTTATACTAAAATTAATTTACTATTCTAATTCTGTTTCATCATCTGCATGGTGTCTTTACATTGATGTGATGTAGTTTAATATGATACTTATATGTAAATACATAGTGTTTGGTACTACAATTGTTACTGTACTCTTTTTCTCATTTCAGTTCAAAAGTAGAACTTTCAATTGTGACACTAACCAGATTGCATAAGCAGAGTTTCTTTGTTACTTATTACACAAATTTATTATCTCCATAACTCAGGACTCACTAGAAATCTTCACCAATAGCAGAGAGAATTAAAACAATTGTTCTGGAGTCTGTTAGTGGAATATTTAGCATATGTATAGTTTGGTTTTTATTAAATTGTATGCTTCCTGTGTTTGACATTATACTTAGATATAAGCAGCAATCAACAGAACCCAGTCTGTTTAAGCAGAATAATTTTTAAGAGCAGAGAATTTTCTACATACAGAGTCTTTGGGCATTCATGTGCAGACTGAAACTCACTCATCTCTCACCAGTTACAAAACTTAACTTCAAATAAATTAAAGAAACAAATGTAGTATCTAAAAGTCTGAGACCACTACAGCAATATAGGGAATATCTCTGAACACACTGGAATAGATAAGGTGTTTTTTGGACATGATTTCAAAAGCACAGAGAAGTAAATAAAGGACAAACAAATGGGAGTCTATCAAACAAAAGGAAGCTTCTACATGGTGAAGAATTAATTAGCAGAGGGAAGACACAACCCACAGAACAAGAGAATATATTTGCCAGCTACACATCTGATAAGGATAAGGTCATCAAAATGTATAAGGAACTCCAGGAAGTCAAAGGCAGAAAACAAGTAACCTGATTAAAACTGGGGCCCCCATAGGGAAATGTAAATCACAGCACAGTGAAAGGGTGCCTCACTTTAGTAAGAATGTTTGCCGTAAACATGACAAGTGGGGAGTACTGATAAGGATATGAGGAAAATTTAATAATTTCACACTTTCATTATGGTATGAATTAGTATTGCTATTATAGAAAATACATGGAGGTTCCTTAACAATTGGTCCATTAATCATATTCTATAATATATATCCAAAGGAAAGGGAGTCAAAATGTCAGAGTGACCCCCCTCTTTCTATGTAAGCACTATTCACGATAGCAAATGAATAGAGACAACCCACCAAAATGTCCATTTCCTAACATTATGCATACTATGAAACAACTACTTTGCCATAAACCAAAAATAAGACTTTTATGTATGAAAACATGAATGGAAATGATGTGTGTGTGTATGTGTGTGTGTTTATAAAACTTTCCAGCTGATGCCTAATATTAGTCAAAGTTGAAAATGTGCGAGCTTCAAACCTTGCCAGAAACACAGAATGATACATGCACCCCAGCTCAGAATCACAGATGTAGATCAATAGCTGTAGCTTATCCATTTGCATGTTAACATTCTAGAAGCATCTCTGAAAAACTTCTTTTTAAACACTAGTGTGCATATGAATTCCCTTGAGGAATTAAATTTTCTGGGTCCTAATTCCAGGGCTTCAGATCCAGTAAGCTGTGGATGAATCTGGACCATTATTGACATTTACAAGTTCACAGATATTGCCCTCTCGACTCCTACAGGATTAAACTTCTGGGCTGCTGGCTCAGGAGTGCTAATTACCAAGGACAAGGGTGGGAGATGACATGTTTTTCATGGCTTAAGATGCAAAAAGGGTGCTGAGGGTACACATGGGCGGTCACTCTTGTCTCATTTGTTTGCTTTGATGAGAGTCTGCCTTCTCTTGAAGGGGTAATGGATAGAGTGGAACAAAAGGATTGCAGACCCCTCTGATATACCTGAAAAGGAAGGAAGAACCTTTTAATGTGGCAATATGGGACCCCAAGTAGGAGCAAATGAAGGCATCTCCACTCAGTCCAGTCTGCCAGAGTTGAGTCTTATGCCTATCTTATTACTGTGCACGCAACACAATATTTGCGTAGAAAAAAAAAAAAAACTATCTGGGAGTGATGAAAGAAAGAAAATGGATCTCTCAGTTGTTTTTAATTGCCCATGTCTTTTCTTTTTGCTGGACTTCTGTTCAAAACCATGATAGCATGGTCTTTGTGTGTAATAGGGGCATGTTTTCTCCTCCTGGCCCCAAGCTCCCAGAATAATGACTCATGACACTCAAACCATATTTACAAATACCTAGGCCTTACAGTAGGCTCTTCTGTGACTAGCACATAACTTAAAATAGCCCATTATTCTAATCTACATTCTGCCTGGTTACCTCTGCTCAAGTACCATGTGTCTGTCCTCCTCATATCTTCTCAGGCAAATCTTTCACTTGCCTGGCTTTATTCGGAATATAAAGAAGTTGACTTATAAGAAGGCTGGATGTCCCACCTTCTATTCTACCCTTTCCTATAGGGCATAAGTTTTTTTAATTGACAGGCAATGCATCTGTATATTCTCTTGTGCATTGTATACTTGTGTCCTATGGACTTTAATATCCAAACTCTTCTCAGAAATCGAGTGGACACAAGAGAACTAAAGGGTAGGACTGGTTTAGGTGCATTGATCAAAATGACTTCCATATGATAATGGTATTGGAGCAGTGAATAGATTTTATGGGAATTTTTATTTCTATAACTATCTGAAAGATTTTGCTAATGTTAGAGGCAGCAGAAAACTAAGGCATCTTTTCTCGACTCTTCTCCCCTCCTCCACATTGTGAGGCTCATTATGTTTTACCATTAACATTAATGAGGTTTAATGTACAGAGGGAAAAACCAAGCTCCTGACATTAAAAGCTAAAAAGTCATTATAAAACCAATGTTTAGAAATTATAAAACACACACTTGTCATGAAATGTTTGACAAATTTTCTTAAATTCCCCAAAGATTTTCATTTTATATACTTTATTATTTCAAGTCAATGATCCTTAGATCTCATGGGCACAGCAAAATAATGTCTAATAGTCATATTTAGTTTCTTTTTTATTGAATGTAAAATGTGGTCTTTGCTTTTTTTGTTTATGAATACCAAGTCTTGAAACAGGTATTTTCTCTGATACACATTTATCTGATGTTTTTCAGATCAAAGTTTGTTCCACATGTAACTTATAGATTATAACTACAGCCTGGTTGCAAGTCAACTCAAATAAATATATTAGTGCTAGCACAAACATGCCACCAACTTAATAATTATTTATTTCAAGAAAGAGCAGAATCTTTTTTTTTCAAGACAGGGTTTTCCCTTTGTAGCCTGGGCTGTTTTGGGCCCATTTCGTAGACTAGGCAAGCCTCAAACTCACAGAGATCCACCTGCCTCTGCCTCTCCCGGGGTTGGGATTACAGCTGTTCACCACCACACCCAGTTGAAAGAACAGAATCTTGAGGAAGTCCTTGAACAAGAAAAATAACAAATAGGGAACTACAGACAAGTGAGGTAACCAAAGAGGTGAAGAAATGGAGCTGAAAGATTGAGACAAAGGGCTACAACAAATGCTCATCAGTAACCAGTGTCAGAGAGGACTTGGGTGTAACTATAAGAAAGGCTGAAGACAAGGATTGAAAGAGAACATGGACAGACTGCATAAGGATTGGGACAATGAGGTGACATCTATATACTGGATTACAAAGGGAGTCAGGGCTGTGGCTCAGTTTAAATGATACCGCTGCCCCGAAACAGGGGTAAATAAGGCACAGAAGGTACAGAAAGCCACTGTTCTTGTGATGAGGTTTTGAAAACATATGTCTTTACCAGTTGGAGTAAGAGTTAAGGATAGGCTATTGAACATAGCTGTGTCTTTAAATGTGGTCAAGTCAGCCACAAAGAAGAATCAGCCGTACTCAGAGTGGACATTTTGCCACAGAGTATTGAAGTAGATTCCTTCAGAGTAAAACCTTTCCAAACTCAAATGTTTTCAGGGCAAATTTCCACCTTGTTGTTTAGCTATTTTCCACTGGGGTCAGTTTGATGTGTTTGACTTCTACATCGAGATGTATGCTATGCGCAATGGCTTTCTTGTGCTACCACTGGGTGACTTGAATGTAGAGTGGATGGGAAGCGCCAGGCAGAAAACTGCTCAAAAATATTTGGATTTTCTTATGACTACCTCAAATAAAATTCAGAGAACTGTTTTTATTTAATTGTATTGCTTTTCACACCTAATCTCTTCCCACATTTAAGCACCAGACTCTTCTGTCCTGTATAATAGCTGAACAGCAGCAATGACAGCTTTGTCATACAGTGGTGGTCTGCAAACTATGGGAAGAAAGGGATGATGTGAGTCATGGTGACGTTGCTGAGGTAGAACACATGGCTTTGCACTGAGGAAATACATTACCAACTTTGGAAGGGAGACAAGTATTGAATTCTTGCCTCCCCTGTCTGGCTTTACCAGCCATTTTTCTCTTGTTGCCTGATGGGAGGACCTAGCCATCCTTAGGCCCTTTCAGATGTAATTTTACATTTCCCCAGTACTCCTAATTCCAATTTAGTTCATGATTAAATGGTTTCAACATTTATTTCTCTTCAGCGGTTAGAATTCCACCTTGTCCTTTTCTTTTTTCTTTTTTTTTAATTTTATTTTTTTCTTATCAGTTACATTTTATTAACTCTGTATCCCAGCGTGTCCTGATCCCTCATTCTCTCCTAGTCCCTCCCTCCCTCCCTCATCTCCACTGTGCCCCTTGCCAAGTCCAGTGATAGGGGGGACCTCCTCCCCATTCATCTGATCCTGTTTTATCAGGTATCTTCAGGACTGGCTGCAATGCCCTCCTCTGTGGCCTAACAGGACTGCTCCTCCCTTGGGGGTGGGGAGGCCAAAAAGCCAATCATTGAGTTCCTGTTAGAAATAGTCCTTGTTCCCCTCACTATGGGAAACCAACCACTTTGTCATTTTCATGCCATCATTCTGGCCTAAGTATATCTTTCCCTTTTTTTTTTTTGTGGCAAGGGTGGGACAGGCAGCCACCAGCTTTCTCTCAGGCCTCATTTATCAGCTTCCATTTATGACACGCATAGCTATTAACAAAAGCTTCTTCAGATGCAGGTTTGTCCAGTTTTGTAGATGTAAAGTTTTGTTATGACGTAAAGCTGCCTGTGATTCTCTGGTTCTAAGGGCACACTTGTCATGAGCCCTACTTTTGAAGTAGTTCTGAGGATGTGCAGGTACCTCACGGGTAGAGAGCATGCTGTGTGTGCACGAGGCCCTAGGTCTGTTCCCTCGCATTACCAATATGGTAAGTATATGTGTGTGTGTGTGTGTGTGTGTGTGTGTGTGTGTGTATTTCACATACGATGAGTAGAAACAGAATGGACTAGTTCAACGGATCCAATGAAGGCATTCACACACTAGAAAAAAATTGGCGTAACTGTCCGAGCATTTGTACTATTGTCATCACAGGAGTGAGGCAAGTCTTGTGCTAAAAGCTACAAGCATTCGTCTAAATGAAGGGGTTCTGCCGAGAGAGAACTGCGAGGTCTGACTGGCGCTTGTGAGGTAGCTCTGGGGAAGCATTTGGTAGCCACTGAATCATGAAGTCAGAGATGACAAAGGTGCCGGTGTGTAACTGGGTTCCTACTATGGACCTGAGAACTGGGGTGCCACGGGCAGCTGGTCTCTCCTGCCAATGTGAACTCAGCACAAATGAGTCCCAGGAGATCATTGCAGCTGCCTCACTTTCAACCTCCCCGAAGGAGGGGACTCTGAACCTCGAAACTTTGTTCCTCAGTCCTCAACACCTTACCTCTTTCCTCACTGTGTAGTCCTTATCTCTAATGACCTCTGGTTCATGGTCACCTCTGGAAAATTGTTGATTCATTGCTCCTGACATTTCCCGGCTTTCTTGCCACTTTGCATCCTGTCATCTGTGCTTATGAATTTATTCTCTGGTTCCTTGCTTTTTGCGTTTAATTGCCTTGTAACTTTACATCAACTGTCCTCCCCAAGGACAAGCGTATCTCTTACAGCATCCAAGGCAGTGGTGTGCTTCTGTGAATATTGACCTCTCTGGGTGGGGCTTCAGTGAGTAGATCACGTCTGGCATTTGGAAAACATGCTTTGCAATAGTAGGCTGTGTTTCTGGAAGACATCCTGTATTCTGTATGCCAAGGCCTTTGCTGTCTAGGTGAGGAAAGTCAGAAGCATACAACTGAAGGCCTTGTTCAAGGGCATTCAGAGTAGAAGCTTGACCAGGTATCCAGACAAACAGGCTGCACTTTTTCGGCTGTGAAGGGCTCTTCCTCCAATAAGGGTCAGTTGTAGCTACCCTGGTTGGCAATTAACTTTCCTGGGTCAAATCTGAGCAAGTTCCTTAACAAGTCCTGCATCACAAAAGAGGAGACAGCACACTACCAACGCAGGCATAAATTAAATGGAAAGGAATATGGCATCACTGTTTTAAAATGTTTAATTCCATAAAACTCAGTGGACCAAAGTAATTATGCAGCAATAAAAGGTGAGCTAAAGCCTCAGGTGGACCCAGGGAAAAGATAAGCCTGGACTCCACAGAGCAGGCACTGTTCTTCTACAAAACCTTTCAGATTTTGTATTCTATTGTGTGAGTTTTATTAAAGTGGCTGGGTTGCACACAAAGACACGGCGGTACAATGTGGGCGCCATTTATGCACGAGCACACCTTTTCTCATGCAAGGGGAAGATCTATTTAAATAGCAGAAACGCTCCCTTGAAACTTTCGGAAGTAATGTTTAGGTAATTATTTTTACAGCATATTTGAAGAGTGGGATTTTATTTACATTGACATTTTTGTAAGTTTGTTCTTAAATAACTCAGCATTTCTTCCTCTACATGCACAATGCAAAAATATATAAAGAAAAATTCGGTTGTTAGAAAGATGTTGCTTCTAACACTAAACGGAATTTTACATTCTGCTGGCAGAATTGCTAAAGAAAACATCTGTGGCTAGGAGGTCACAGTAGGACCTGGCATTCCATCCACAAGCAGCAGGGCTGAGGAATAGCGGAATGATGCTTCCTTATTACGAGCTGGCCAAGGCATGAAAAAGAAATGGAGCTTTCCTGGAAAATTATGATGCTTTCCCATCTTCAACTTTTAGAGAGACTAAAACTAGTCAGCAAGTGCAAAAATAAGCATCAGTTTCCACTTTATAGGGCAGCTAATTAATACATTGAAATGAAGTAGGGAGAAAAGAAAAAAAAAATGTGACTTTCACCGGGAGGAGGAATAGTCACAGTAGTAATACCAAGCGCCTTCCTGGAGAAAACAGATGTGTGTGTGTGTTCTGAGTTTCACATTGCATGTTTGATCATATTCGCTCCTCTCAAACCTTCCGGTATCCAACTCTTTCCCTATTCTCTTGCCCTTGTGTACTTTCATAAAAGAAGAGAAGAAAAAGAAAAAGAAAAAAGCTATCAAGGCCAATTTTTTTTTTTATTTGTTTGTTTGTTTGGCCCCCAATATTTTTGGCTGTGTGGCCTTGCACCGCAACATGGTTGAAACACCAGGGCCGTCACTCTTAAAAGAAAACTTGACTCTTCCTGTTCCAGCACCTAACAATGCCCAGTTGCTCCCCGGCTAAGAATGGAGTTGTGTCCCCAAGGAGGAAACGGACTTTGAGGTGGATCCTCAGGCAACAAAATCCAGCTCAGAGTTGTAATTCATGAAGGGAGTTCGCGTGCTCATTTTGTGTGGCGAACACGGACACCTATGTTGATGCAGCCGTCAGCTGCCCTTCTGCCCCACGCCCTGCCGCAGCGGAAGCAGAGGACAGGGCTGGCCTACGGGCAGTGGTCCGAGTGACAGTGTTAACGCGGAGGTAAAGGCTCATGACGCTTAGACAGGAAAGACGGGAGGAGCTAAGGTCTTACGGCTCTGGTACAGGCTTGTTTCAGGAGATCCTTATGCTGGCTCTTTTTAACTATGTGAATTTCAGATTAAATCCTCTCCTCTTTCTTGTGAACATACAGAAAAGCTTTTCCCGAATAATCAGCACACACATATACACATGTATACATACACATTTGGAAGCGGTATATATAAAATATAGAAAAATTAAAATGCTTACATTAAATTTACAGATATACAGATTTGTACCTCTATATATATCTATGTATGCATCATATTGTTCACTTTTTTTTCTGTTCTTGTTGAAAGAATCAACTTGGTACCAACAAATCCTCCTTTCTTGAGATGTTGCTTTTTGCCTGAAAAGACAGGCCAGCTAACACCGGTAGTGAATCAGTAAAGAGCTAGGCTGAAGCTGCTCTAGCTCACCTTTGAAGTAATGCTCTGTTAGTCAGCGTTCTGTTGCTGTGAAGAGCCGCCATGGCCATGGCAACTCCTATAACTGAAAGCATTTCACTAGGACTTGCTACAGCTTCAGGGGTGTAGTGTACTGTCAGGACAGGGAGCTCGGCAGCACAGGGCCGACCCGGTTGCTGAGAGTTCGACATCCAATCCACTGGCAGCGGGAAGAGAGAGAGCTGGGCCTGGCTTAAGATTTGGAAACCCCAAAGCCACCCCCCACTGATAAGCTTCCTCCAACCAGGCCATACCTGCTCCAACAAGGCCACACCGCCTAACCCCTCTCAAGCCACTGCCCCTTCTGTCAATGCGTGGCCAAGCATTCAGATACACGAGCCTGTGGGGATTCGTTCTCATTCAAACCACCCCGTGCTCCATAGCTAAAGAAACAGACGAAATGACAGTGGCATTAGATCCATTTTAAACTTATACCTATAAACACTAACGATGCTTTTTAAAGTGACGGAAGTTGCCAATTTTAGACTCGACTAGTCTTCTAGCGGTGAGTGGCAGAGTAGGCAGCCAGGCAGAGGCAGGCAGGTACAGGAAGCTGTGGCTAGGCCCACGCTTTCTTGTGCCATGGTGCATTCTGGTAAGCGGAAGAGAGTGAAGAGAAATGACTGAAGCTGTGAATACCACCACCACAGTGCTAGCACTGTGTGTGAGTGTCTATTTTCGCTTACAAGGAGAAAAAGCAGGTGTGTTCCTACGTGCGCGTGCAGGAGAAGTGGGAAGGGATGAAGGAGGGACCAAGCCCTGGACCGTGACAGTGACATCACAGAGGACCCCAGAAAATCCCTGACATGTTACCTGCCAGGGCGCTGGTCATCTTGTGCCCCTAAGTTCTCTGGAGCACACTCTCTTATGTGCTGAATAAACACTTATTTAAGCTGCCATGTCTCTTGTATGATTTTTCTTTTTTTTTTTCAAGAAGACAAGAATAACGATTTTTCAGCCACGCCAGGTGTGGTGGCACAAAACTTTAATGCCAGCATTCGAAGAGGCGGAGGAAGGCGGATGTCTGTGAGTTCAAGGCCAGCCTGTGCTACGAAATGAATCCTGGGTAGCTAAGGTTACACAGACAAATTCTGTCTCAAAAAGAAGAGTTTCAGCCAGGTAACAACAACAAAGTTGGCTAGAAACCACATGCTGATATGAAGAATTCTTTCCTTGCTGTCTTTGAGTGAAATTATCCCTGTGGAAAGCCCACCACATGTGGAACACCTTTTAAACTATTTAGTGTAGAGAAAGTGCAAATTTTCATCTCCCCAGCAACTTCATAGTTTGTCTGAGAATGACTCCTTTGATCTATCAGTGATGGCACTTAATCGTTTCTGCTGTGGGAAACCATGCCTAGAACCGGAGCTGGGTTCGGAACAAAGGAGCCTAATGTTTGCGATAAATACCAATAATGTTGGGAGAAAGCAATGCTGTGAACGGCGTGCAATAAAACCAGCTTCTCTGAAGTTCCAGGAGGGCCGCTAATTACAACACTTGTAAGACAACTCTTTCAAGCTTGTTTTTGAGAGTGATGTTGGTTTCCTTTTTGACTCTCAGCAAAGTTTATTTTTGTAAGGGATAAACATGTTACAAGTTGATTAAAATGACGGGCTTATTTTAATTGTTTTATTTTTAGTTCAAGGTTTTCTATGTAGCCCAGGCTGTACCTGAACTTGAAATCTTCTGTCTCAGCCCCTTAGGTGTCTGTATTTATACCTGGCACCTTGACACCTGGCTATTATCTCTTTTTTGATGTTTAGATATGAGTCCAAGTATTTAGTTTTGGATATGAGAATATGATATTAAAAGAAGAAAATTTTGTTTTAAAGATGAAATCTCTAGATTCTATCTGTTTTTCTAACCTCTCAAATACATTCTTTAGTTAATAGTAAACCAGTTTATTCTCGGGCATTGTGACTAATTATGTTCTTCTCAATTACATGCCTTAGCCATTGCTGCGCCATAATTCTGCATTCATTTACTGTAATGGAGATAAATGAGCAATCACTCGTAACTAGCCAGCGATGCTCTTTCTGAAGCATTTACTCTGTTAGGTGAGGTCAACTCCGATGTTCCATTATTTCACAGGGTGAATGTTCTGCTGTCCTGTTGTGCAAGTTGTGATTTTGTTTCCTTATAATAATTTACAATTGTGTTGGAAATAAGCCATAATGCAATTTTCTCCATTTGATACAAGCAATTTTCAGCAATGCAAGAGCTCTGATTGCAGTGTTTTCCTTTGGTTGTTTAATATAAGATGGGCACCCTGCTCAATCATATCCATAGCTTACTTCAATGAATACAAATGTGTTACATTATCTTTACATAAATGAATGCCAATATATTCCAAGGTAACAGAAGTAATTGCCTATTGATAACAGTCAGTTTTACAAGTCCTGGGCTTTAGAAGAAAGTGTACTTATTTTTTTAATAAGCTACAATATTGTGGTTCTTTTAAGAAGACAGTTTTCTAATTCACATACAGACTATAATATCATTGAATGTAGCTGGCAGACCCTACCAATAGATAATATACAAAACATAAACCACAGAATAATAAGAATTTTTAGTTTTTTTGAAACTGAAATGAATGTAATAGATTCTTTAGGAAACTTAATATAAAGGTGTCATTGTCTGTGACACTCTTTAAAGTTGCTTCCACTCTCCAGTGAAGAGCAGAAACTGAGGCGTTGTCCTCCCTTTTGAAGCATGGCTTCAGATTTGACATGGAGACTAATGCTTGTTGAGAAATCCAGTTTGAAAAGTGCTCCAGGAAGAATACATTACCTTTTCTCCCATCAGAATTAAAAAAAGAAATAGGTGGGTAGAATCACTGACTCTTTCCTCCTTGGTGATCTGAATTTGGGCACTGTCTAGGACATGGCTATTACCAGACTGTAAAGAAAGATGACGTCGGATTATGCTTTGGTTCCTGGAGCTCGGAAGCACGTGTATGGCCATGCACGGTAGGCTGAGTGTTCAAATATAATCCCAGAAACATTTTGAGGTATGATCACCTGCTGGGAAAGAACTTAATTGAGCAGCTTTCGGATTTACCATTTAGGAAATTTCTTTCCTTATAGTTTTGCTGTGGTTGTTTTTTAATTTAAGGATCTCATTATTACTGAATTTAATTATGAGATATGAATTTTAGCCCCAGGTTGGTACCAGACAGTTGAGTTAACATTTCTCAGCCTTGTTACTCTTCTCTGAAAAAATGTAAGATTTGGACTTTGTTCAGGACATGCAAACCCTTTTATTCTCTGCACTGAAAACTCTAAGGCTCAGCAGATCACATTTAAAGACAGTTAGATTTTAAAACTCTGCTCCCTGTATACTAATTCTAACATCTGAAAGGAAATATTAACCCTGATTCTTTTTAGTAAATATTGATAATATTCAATTTTTTTGAACCAACAAAGAAATTTTTTAGTTCTTCATCAAACTCAGATTATTTGAGACACAGCAATACCATACCTCTTCTGGGCTATTTTCCCAAAATATAATTAAAGGCCATGTTTAATTTAGAAGAATTCTAAAGTTATTGTTTTAGAGAGATTTTAGAGTCAGACAGACTTATTTTAATGCAGTTTTAGCCACTCTCTAGCTCTGAGTTCTGGGGCAAATTAATCAATTTTCTTCATTTGTAAAATGAATAATATTACTCAGCTCCTTGGAACTTGGAGAATTGAATCAGATAAAATATGCACAGTGGTTAGGAGAACATTTGGCTGAATGGCAGTACCAAAATTATCATAGATTTTGTTATATAGAGAGCTTGCTTAGAGAATATTTGCCTTCATTCTTAATTCTTCCAAGTAAGAGAACAGATCATGAAGGGAAGGAACTGCTTTGGTTTTTGCCAGTAAAAGAACGATAGCTGCTTAAAAAGCCCCTTCCAGCTTCCCAATTCTTTGACCACCATGGAGCAAGTCTTCTTAATAAAGCCATACAGAACAAAAGGATGACTTAGAAAACAGTAGCTACGAACACGAAGGGAAGGAAGATGAAAACATTTAACCTGGCCCAAGTCTATTTATACGTCCTCCCTTCCACATTAGGTAGGTAACTTTGTTAAGTATCTGTGTTTGCTTTTAACATCATTTCATCAAATCCTCTTATCCCCGTGAAGTACCCAGCTTTATTATTGCCACTTTATGAAAGAGGAGATCCAGGTGCAGAGAAATTAAGTTGTCTAAGATACAACAAGAAAAAAAGATAGAAAAGAAATAGACAAGGAAAGAAAGACTTGAGATTCTTCTTAGGCTTAGTAAGAATATCAGAAACATTTACAGCTACCAACTATGTTTCAGATTTGGATATATCCAAGTTATGGCGGAAAATGCAGTTATCATCATGCTCAATGTAGAGTTAAATATCTGCTATATACCCTTGTTATGAGAAGCCCCTACTGTTTCTTGACTTTGGGCTTGCTTTGAACAGTGGATGTGATATAAGCAAAGCAAAAACATGGAACCTGGGTTGTTTCCAGGTTCTGGCTATTACAAATAAAGCTGCTATGAACATGGTTGAGCAAATGTCCTTGTTGTGTACTTGAGCATGTTTTGGATATATGCCCAGGATATATGCTTCTTGAGGAAGCAAAATTCCTAATTGAGAAAGCGCCAGACTGATTCCCAAAGTGGTTGTACAAGTTTACATTCCCACCAGCAGTGGAGGAGGGTTCCCCTTTCCCCACATCCTCTTCAGCATGTGTTGTCACTTGAGTTTTTGATCTTAGCCATTCTGATGGGTGTAAGATGAAATCTCAGGGTTGTTTTGATGTGTATTTCCCTGATGACTAAGGATGTTGAGCATTTCTTTAAGTGTTTCTCTGTCATTCCCTATTCCTCTACAGAGAATTCTCTGTTTAGTTCTGTGCCCCATTTTTTAATTGGATTACTTGATTTGTTGCTTTTTAACTTCTTGGGTTCTTTATATATTCTGAATATTAGCCCTCTGTCAGATATAGGGTTGGTGAAGATCCTTTCCAAGTTTGTAGGCTGCTATTTTATTCTCATGACAGTGTCCTTTGCTTTTCAGTTTCATGAGGTTCCATTTATTGATTGTTGGTCTTAGAGCCTCTGCTGTTCAGGAGATTGTCTCCTGTGCCAATGAGTTCAAGGCTCTTCCCCACTATTTCTTCTAAGAGGTTTAACGTGTCTGCTTTATGTTGAGGTCTTTGAACCACTTAGAATTTAGTTTTGTGCATAGCCAGAATCCAGAAACAATCCAGATGCCCCTTAACTGAGGAATGGATACAGAAATTGTGGTACATTCATACAATGGAATACTACTCAGCAATTAAAAACAAGGAAATCATGAAATTTGTAGGCAAATGGTTGGATCTAGGAAAGATCATCCTGAGTGAGGTATTCTAAAAGCAGAAAGACACACATGGTATATACTCACTTATAAGTGGATATTAGACATGTAACATAGGATAAACATACTGAAATCTGTACTCCTAAAGAAGCTAAACAAGAAGGAGGACCAAGGGTAAGATGATCAATCCTTACTCACAAAGGCAATCATAATGGACATCAGAAGAGGGAGGAAACACAAAATAGGACTGAAAGACTGAAAGACTCTACTCAGCAGTGTATTAAAGCCGATGCTGAGGCTCATAGCCAAACTTTGGGCAGAGTGCAGGGAATCTTATGAAAGAAGGGGGAGATAGAAAGATCTGAAGGAGTGGGATGCACATTGAACATTGACAGGAGTCTACTGAGCACATCTGAAAGACTCTAACTAGCAGTGTTTTCAAAGCAAAGACTCATGACCAAACCTTTGGCAGAGTACAGGGAATCATAAGAAAGAAGGGGAGTTAGTCTGATGAGGAAAGGATAGGAGCTCCACAAGGACCAAATATATCTGGGCACAGGGTCTTTTCTGAGACTGACATTCAACCAAGGACCATGTATGGATATAACCTAGAACCTCTGCTCAGATGTAGCCTGTGGTAGCTCAGTAACCAATTGGTTTCCCATAGTGAGGGGAACAGGGACTATTTCTAACAGGAACTCAATGATTGGCTCTTTGGCCTCCCCACCCCCCCAAGGGAGGAGCAGTCCTGTTAGGCCACAGAGGAGAGCTTTGCAGCCAGTCCTGAAGATACCTGATAAAACAGGATCAGGTGAATGGGGAGGAGGTCCCCCCTATCAGTGGACTTGGAAAGGGGCACAGTGGAGATGAGGGAGGGAGGGAGGGACTGGGAGGGAATGAGGGATCGGGACACGGCTGGGATACAGAGTTAATAAAATGTAACTGATAAGAAAAAAATAAAATTAAAAAAAAAAGATCTGAAGGAGACAGGAGCTCCACAAGGAGAGCAACAGAACCAAGAAATCTGGGCCCAGGTGTCTTTTCTGAGATGGATACTCCAACCAATTACCATGCATCGAGATAACCTAGAACCCCTGCACAGATGCAACCCATGGCAGCTCAGTATACAAGTGGGTTCCCTAATAAGGAGAACAGGGACTGTCTCTGATATGAACTCAGTGGCTGGCTCTGTGATCACCTGCCCCGTAGGGGGGAGCAGCCTTACCAGGCCACAGAGGAAGATAATGCAACCAGTCCTGAAGATACCTGATAGGCTAGGGTCAGATGGAAGGGGAGGAGAACCTCCCCTATCAGTGGACTGGGGGAGGGGCATGGGAGGAGATGAGGGAGAAAAGGTGGAGTTTGGAGGGAATGAGGGAGGGGGTTACAGCTGGGATACAAAGTGAATAAACTGTAATTAATATAAAAATTAAAATAAAAAATCTTGGAATCCATTGTCCAGCTGCTCATGTTCTATGGTCTTTCTGTATTTCCTCTCAAAAATATCTGCCTTGAGAAACCACTGGTGGAGCAAAATTGCATACACTTGGCAACCTATATGTATTCTCAGCAAACCTCACTCCAAACAGTTAAGACGTATGTGTGAAACTAATATGTATTCTTGTATGTCAGTAAGGTTTTGTTTAGTTTCTTGTCAATATGGAGGAATGGTTGAGTACAATTATGATCTCATCAATAGAAATCTAGTGATATTTATACACATTGGTATACAGTATCAGGAGACTACAATTTCATCAAATAGCAATGGGCTCCTAAATTTATCATAAAAACGTTAAACGACTCTGTACAAAACTTGTATTAATAGAAAATCCATTAAGTTTAAAAATGGTGTGTTTAGCAGTGAGTAATTGGGAAGTAATTTGAGAGCAAATAGAAAATAGGACAGACTAAAAGATGGTCAATTTATGAGGCTGAAGAGGGTGCAACACTTGTACAAACAAATATTAAAACCATAAATGCTAATTAAGGAGAGCAGAAAATACTGCAAAGATAATTAATAATTTCACTGTGAATGGCCCCAAAATAAGAAACTGGTAGAAATACTAAAGGAGGTGTTTTCTGTTCATATTTTAATTCTCCCACTGACCATTTTTAAACTTCAGTTTTGTAGAAATTTGTTACTTGGGGAAGCAGAGTTTGGATATCCTTTGCCTCTTTAGAAGAAAGTGTTTGGAAAACTTTATTTAAAGTTTGTCTTGAACTTTACTTTGAGAATTCAATGGAGGATGGTCTCATCACCGCGTGTTTTAATTATCCATCCATGCAGAAGTTATTCATGTGCTTGTTTGGGAAAAAAATGTCACTTAAAGTTCAAGTTGATTTTAGCATCTTTGCCTTCTTCAGGCTTGGTGTGTACACAGCACTAGAGTAAGGATATTGCTGGCATCCTCAGCCCAAGCTGTTTTTTTTTTGCTTAGAGACTGGTAGAGAACAAAAAGAAACCAAACCAAACCAAACTAAACCGTCACAGCTTCTTTCTTATGTTATGTTTCCAGTGTGGAGGAGGGCAAAGTTGCCTTCTAGAAAGATGTGAATAAAACTGGTAGGTCAGGATGTTTAGTTAGGGAGTAAATTACATTAGACAGATGGTGGGGTGGACTGTCTCCTTGGAGAGCAAAAGTATCTCATGGTCAAACTGAATGTTTTCATTCTCAAATGTGGAATTCTTTCTCTGCTCCAAAGCTTCAGTAGCATAAAACCCACAGTATGAAAATCTCTAAAAATCCTTCTTTTAGTGGCTGGGAGCTGGAAGGGTGGAGCTGAAATGAAATAAGATCAACATGTAAGTCAGGAGTAGAACGAATACTTTTGTGGTTGATTGTATGCGAGATGTTAGGTGGTCATTGATGCCATTGTCTGTCTTTGGACCAGTGTCTCTCTGCTATGCCTGGCTTCACCTGGATTTTCCAAATGAAAAATATCGGGTGCTTTGTCTCACTCCCAGCTACGGTGATGAACGTAGTCTGTGTTATGGGGATTTTCCAGAATTCTGTAGGTGATTTTACTTTGCAACTACTACTGACATCTGTATAAAAGGTTCTACTCTCAATGTGTATTTGAATCATAATGTGGTTAACAAATGCTCAAGATTGTACCCTAGCCCTCTACACTTCAGAGGAAAAGCTCTGGCATGGAACCACATGTTATTGAAGCTTCTCAAGTGCTTTCCATGTGAAAACAGAAATTCCAAAACATTGGCAATGAATGCCCCAGAATGCAGGGTGCTGAGAGTGCTAGAAGGGAGAAGAAAGAGAGATAGATATGGTGTCTTTTCTGAGAACATTCTTAGTTCACAAAGATATAGACTTAAATGCTCAAGAAACAAGGACACAGAATCTCAACACTTGTGTCTTATCTGGATTCACAGGTTCCATGAACCTGGGACTAGGGGAAAGAGTGCAGAATCAGGAACCAGCTTCAGGATTTTACCCATTCCCAGAGGCACTGAAGATGTGGAGATTTGCTTTTGGAAAATTTGCTGTTTGCAAATCAAAAATACCAAGGGATATTTGAATTTTAGATAAAGAACAACACCTTTTATTAGGAATGTATCTCATGCGGTTTAAATACGTGTTTAAATAATTTGTCATTTGGTAGAAAAGGAAACTGACTTGGGACACTGCATTTCATTGAGAAATCCTAGAAAACGAAAATTCAGTTAAATCTCCAATGACAGGGTGGCCTTAGTGCTGCCCTGTCCTGTCCTCAGTACTGGACAGTGCAAGAGAACATACACCTCATTATCTTAGACTATTCGTCCTTTCTTTGAAGACTTTAGATCCTTGTAGAGTAAAGGGCCGAATAGGAGGGAGGGAATTTGTCTGTAAGCAGTAAGCAATTCCAGATGCTTCTTAGTACAATCACATTCAAAACTCATTCGTCAGTTGGCTTATAACGAGTCCCAGTAGAAACACAGGTGAAAACTGAAATACAAAATGCTGAAAATAATGTTGGGGTTCATTTAAAATTTTGCTTTTTGAATTCATGATTATATTTTTTCCTGAGTATCTGTTTCTTTATGTTGTAGAAAACACCTATGGTATTCATTAAGAGGTTAATCCCAACTCAGTAATTGGGTTATGCTTGAGGCCTCTTATTCTATTTATTTATTTATTTACAATTTGTCACAATTAATTACAATTTATTCACTTTTTATCCCAGCTGTAGCCCCCTCCATCTCCTCCTATTTCTACCTAGCCTCCCTCTTCTCCTCAGAGGAAGATGATGCAGCCAGCCCTGATGAGACCTGATAGGCTAGGGTCAGATAGAAGGGTAGGAGATTCTCCCCTATCAGTGGACTAGGGAAAGGGAAGAGGGGTAGGCCTCTTATTTTATAGGATCTTCATCTTATAGCTCAAATCAAGGGATAAAACTACTAAACATAACAGCATATTGAGTAGATGAGAGTGTCAGGCTGATGGTTTGTTTTTGGAGATCTTTGAGATGGTAGAGCAGGAGAAGATGTTGGTTACCAAGCCTGACAACCTTGATCCCATGTACACATGTGGTGGATAGAGAGAATTAACTATGGTAAGCTGTCCCTGGATCTTCACATGCATTCAGTGGTAGGTGTCCTCCCGGGTGCCCCCCATGGGATATATACATATATATTTAGTTTGGATCTAAAAAGCCTTTGAAACACTGCAAAATTGGTCTTCTTTAACTCAGATGATAAAATTAAACTATTTTTTTAGAGAAATTCTTCAGTTCAAATATTGAGTCCTATCCATTTGTTTTTTGGGGGTAGAATAAAAATGATTCTCTTTAAAACTAGACAAAAAGAATTAATACACCAAAACTCACCAATGAAACTGAAGAGAATGTGAAAATCAGATATCAGTCAGCTCTTAGGAACTTACCTAACATTTCTAATGTTTTAAAAAAGATATGTCTATTTATTTTCTCAGTTCAGAACTCTTGAAAGTATGAACCGAAAAGGAATTTGAACAGTGTGCAGAGAATGGAAACCTTCGTGAGGCGCCCGAGTAGACGCAGGTGTTGCTTCAATCTCCTCTAAGTGAAGGTCATGACTTTGGAAGACTCAGAAGGAATGCAAAGTGAACAGCTGGCTCTGTAGATGGTGTCAAGGAACAGAATTTAGTCTTCTGGACCACGATGCGAGATTCTAAACTATTGCTCCTGGCAGAAGAAAGAGTGCTCTAATGAAGAGTGGGAAAGAACACACTTGGCAGGAGATTTGCTGACCGGAACAAGAAGGCATTGATATATGAGTGGGGTAGAAAAAAGGACCAAACAAGCTGTTAAATTATACCCCGCGGAGGAAAACAAGCTGACTTAGGAAAAGTAAAAAGAGTGGGAGGGTCACAGGAGGGAGAATAAAAAAAACAATATTTGTGGTTTTATGGATACTAACATAATTTTGCCTGGCACAGATACAATACCATTTTAAGTAAGTGATATTTGAAGGGTTTCATAATGGCTTGGTAGAGTACGAACTGTGCTAACAGGGCCTGAAATTTCAGTTGCTCCTGGAATCCCAGTTTGTTGCTGTCATTAGCAAAGATGCTATATAACAGAAATCCATAGAGTGGGACCAGTTACTGATAAGAGAGTGACACTGGGAAGGGGGAATGTAATTTTTATCAAATATTAAAACTACTCTATTTTTAAAGAGATGTAGGTCAAGGAAAATGTGCTTTGATTTTTGCCTTTTCTATCCATTTAGGCTGTGATTTTCCTAGAAATAAAGAAAAAAGAAGAAAGAAAAAAAGAGAGAAAGCTAGAAATTGATTAAATATGGGATGAAGAAGAGAAAAAAGCAAGGAAGAATACAGCTGAAGAAGTCTGGATCGCTGTGGTAGACAGTATACGGTGGTGGGAGAGATGACAATGATCCAAGCTAACAGCCCCTGGGAATGTAGTGAAAATGGACAGATTTGTAATTGGGCAGCATCTGGCATTTCAGTGTCCACAGGATTCCTAATGTTCAGCATGGGCCTGATCTCTACATGGAAATCTCACATGGCAGAGTTGTAACTTTCTTATCTTCCCTTAGCCAAAGCCCTTGTTTCTTCTGATTTTTTTTATTTTTTTATTTTTTATTTTTGCTTTTCCAGCAGAAGAAATGCAGTCTGATTTCTTCCTGGAAAGGACTGTCATGTCACAGTGATGATTTCTGAGTCCCTTTGGGTAGAAATGGAATTAAAATCAGTGAGTGCCAGTCATTTTGGACATGCAACTCAATGGCCTCCAGGATATTTACAACCTCTCTCACATTAGGGAATTGCTACAACAGGCCTCATTTTCCCTTTTTCTTTTCCTTCTTCTTTCTGACATGCACAACTGCCCATTCAGGATCTTTACTTACCTTTTCTGTCTGCATTTTTGCTGTAATTGTGGTTTGATTATAGTCTCTGTGTGGATGCCTCATATCCCTGCAATCATAATCCTACTCTTTCTGCCTTCCAGATTTCTATCTGCATTTACACCCTACTTTTAAAATTTCTAGTCAGCTTTGGGTAGTTTGCTAGGTTTCCAGTACCATGGCTTCCCTCTGGTTGAGCAGACCTTGAGTCTTATTAGTGAGATGTTGGCTACTGCCCAGGTATGTATGCCATCAGGGAGGGGGAGTCGTGGAGCTTGAAGAACCTGCAACTGGCACTTTACTATACCTGTATAATTCCTGACTGCGCTGTAAATATTTGTCCTGATGCCCACTGAGTGTAGTCATCATCACTCACCAAGGAAACATCTGTTTGTAACAGACGGAAAGCATTACCAAAAAACCACAACCAATTAAAATAGAGCTGTGAAACCTAGTCCCAACTGGAACATTTACAACTTCTGCACTTTAGGCAGATAGTGGCACCTTCGGAGGATCATGAACTCTTCGGCTATAAACACATTAACCCATAGGCTACCTCTGTGCAGGGGTTCCAGGCCATCTCCATGAGTGGTCTTTGGCTGGAGTATCAGTCTCAGAAAAGACCCCTCTGCCAAGACTTTTTAGATCTGTTGCTCTCCTTGTGGAGCTCCTGTCCCCTCCAGGTCTTACTATCTCCCACTTCTTTCATAAGATTCCCTGCACTCTGCCCAAAGTTTGGCTATGAGTCTCTGCATCTGCCTTGATACCCTGCAGGGTAGAGCCTTTCAGAGACCCTCTGTGGTAGGCTCCTGTCCTGTTCCATGTTTTCTCCTGTTCCCTTCCTGATTAGCTTCCTTAGGTGTACATATTTTAGTATGTTTATCCTACATTATATGTCTAATATCCACTTATGTGTGAGTATATACCCGGTATGTCTTTCTGTTCCTGGGCTACCTCACTCAGGATGATCTTTTCCAGTTCCCACTATTTACCTGAAAATTTCATGATTTCCTAGGTTTTTTTTTTATCGCTGAGTAATATTCTATTGTGTAGATGTACCACAATTTCTGTATCCATTCCTCAGTTGAGGGGCATCTGGGCTGTTTCCAGCTTCTGGCTATTACAAATAAAGCTGCTACAAACATGGTTGAGCAGATGTCCTTGTTGTGTACTTGAGCATCTTTTGGATATACGTCTAGCAATGGTATAGCTGGATCTTGAGGAAGTGCTGTTCCTAATTGTCCAAGAAAGCACCAGATTGATTTCCAAAGTTGTTGTATAAACAGTCCAGTATCCAAGTGGGGTCCATAATAATGGGGACAGGGACTGTCTTTGACAGGAACTGATTGGCCTGCTTTTTGAATCACCTCCCACTGAGGGGGGAGCAACCTTACCAGGCCACAGAAGAAGAAAATGACAATGCAGCCACTCTTGATGAGACCTAATAGACTAGGATCAGAGGGAAGGGGAGGAGGACCTCCCTTATCAGTGGACTGGGAGAGGGACATGGGTGGGGAAGAGGGGGGATGTGGTTGGGAGGGGAGGAGGGAGGTACAGGGGGGATACAAAGTGAATAAAATGTAATAAAAATAAAAATAATTAAAAAGATACATTTAAAAAAGAGATTTGTCAAAATAAAAATAGAATTTTGCCTAGCTATATTTGGTCACTGTGACTCTCCTGTCCTCTCCAGGTCTTACTAACTCCAAATATAGCTGGGCACAGGGGTCTTTTCTGAGACTGATTTTCAAACCAAGGACCATGCATGGATATAATCTAGAATCCCTGCTCAGACTTAGCCCGTGCCTGCTTAGCATTCAAGTGGATTTCCCTAGTAATGGGAACAGAGACTGTCTCTGACAAGAACTCAGTGGCTGGCTCTTTGACTCCTCCCCCCCCCCTGCCCAAGGAGGAGCAGTCTTGCTAGGCCACAGAGGTGGACATTGCAGCCAGTTCTGATGAGACCTGATAAACTAGGGTCAAATGGAAGGGGAGGAGGTCCTCCCCTATCAGTGGACTTAGAGAGGGGCAGGGAGGGAATGAGGGAGGGAGGGTGGGATTGGAAGGGAAAGAGGGAGAGGGCTACAGCTTGGATGCAAAGTGAATAAACTGTAATTAATATAAAAAATAAAAATTAAAAAATAAGCAAAAAAAAAATGACATTAAACCACCTCCAAAGAAACTATCTTGTATTCTATCACCTTGTGTGTTAGGTTTTTTCTTCTTTTTCTAAAATATTTTTATTATTATTGTTTATTACAATTTATTCAATTTGTTTCCAGGTTGTGTCCCCCTCCCTCTTCTCCTCCCAATTCCACCCTCCCTCTTCTCCCCCTCTATCCCCTCCCCTAGTCCACTGATAGGGGAGGTCCTCCATCCCTTCTATCTGACCGTAGCTTATCAGGTCTCATCAGGACTGGCTGCATTGTCTTCCTCTGTGGCCTGGCATGGCTGCACTCCCCAGGGGGAAGTGATCATAGAGCCTGTCACTGAGTTCATGCCAGAGAATGTCCCTGCTCCCCTTACTAGGGACCCACTTGGAGACTGAGTCTATGGGCTATATATGAGCCGGGGGATTTAGGTCCTCTCCATCCATGATCTTTGGTTGGGGTATCAGTCTCTGCAGAGCCCCCAGGGCTCAGTTTTTTTTTTTTTTAACATATGAGTTTTACACAGACTGTTGGAGAATCCTGCTGTTTGACAGTGCAGTCCACTTAGACCAGAAAGCTTCTAGCAGAATGGAGTACTCCCTCTCTGATCAGGGGCTTCTTTGTCTCTGCCTGACCCCTTCTGGAGAATGCCTCTAGGCACAGATGCCTCTACCCATATCTGGAATATGATTTTGACACAGTTCCCTGCAAACCTGTCCCCCTGCTGCCCATAGGATAATTAGGTACTGTGTTCCCGTTCATATGATAGGACCACAATGTCAACTGCAACTAAAGCATTCCTAGCACTTCTAAACCTAGCCAGTAGTGTTCATCTACCCTGGGAAACCTCCACCCACTCCCCAAGAACTAGAGAACTTTGTTCACCTGAAGAAAATTGAGCAGTCTCGCTGAAGCTGGTCCTAGAAAATTACTGCATCATGCTTGCGGGTCATCCAAATCCTCAGTTCAGAGCTTCTGCTCCCTTTGTCCTTAGGACTAGTGGCCAAAGATCTGTGGAGTGTGTGTGTGGGAAGCCCCACTCAGACCACAACTATTCTTTCTTTTTTAATAGTATTAGCTCATCAAATTTCTGTCCCACATATCAGATTTAGGATTCAATATTTTCATTAGACATTAAAACCATCAAATGGACTTTTTAAAAAAGTATCTTTCCCTCATTGAATCATTGGTGAAGGGGAGGCTGCAGGAGTCTGAAGTCTATGTGAAGAAGAATAACTAGATTTACCTTTTATGCTTGTGCACATCCTTTGTGTTAGAAATACAGTCCTCGAGTTCATTGGCTGAGAGTATTTAGAGGTGACCTTTTGCAAATAATTAGGATCAGATAAAAATCATTATTGTGATTCCCGTATGTTGGGATAAGTGGTATTATAAAATCAGAAGCTAGATCTAGCGTGCAATCTTTTCTTCCATGTTTTGATACAGTGAAAAGATCCTTGGCAGATGTGAGTACCTCAGCTTTGGACTTTCCAGCCTCTGGAACAGAAAATATGCATCTTTTCTTTGTCACTTGTCCAGTATGTAATGTTTTAGTACAGCTGTGGAAAACATGGTAATGAATAGTTTAATATACTACAGGAGAGAAATTTTAAAAAATGATTATTAATGAAAATTATTTATTTCAAATTTCTAATTTACCACAGAAACATAATTTTCATATCTTAGGCTATTTTTTCCTTGTTTACCTCTCTCTTTTGCTCTGTCCCCTCCTGCTGTTCACATTTTCTCAGTTAATCCCTCTCTTACTTTCATGTTTTCTTTAATAAAAATGGATTGTGTATATGGGAAAAACATTATAATTTGTTGGTTTTTTTTGAGCCTGGTTTATTTAACATGATGATTTTATTTTATAGTTTCTGCATTAAAATTTTTTCTTCTTTTTGCCTGAATAAAAGTCCACTGTGTGCATATGGCACATTTTCTTTACCTAGTACGTGAATATTTTAATTAGTTAGATTTTGATTTTGGGATTTATATTAAGGACCTGAGAAAAGTCTTCATAATCATCTCTGTCTATCACCTCTTTCCAGAAAGGCATATTCAATATAAAACTGATGTATGAAATAAGCCCTGTACAAATTTCTTCCATGCTTTTTCTTTAAGAATATCAGTCTCTCATCTTTACAAAATAACTGATAAATTATACAGACTTATTTAAAGATACTTCTTAAGGATTGGTTATTCATAAATATTTAATTGAGTCCTGAAAATTAGTAAAACTTAGAAAAAATTAGGAAGTGGGGTCAGACAGCTGCTGATTGAAGACAGGAGAAGGAAGCAGTGGACAGCTTGGGGTGTACTTTAGAGGCTGTTGGGACAAACCATGTCATTTCTTCACTGACATCCCCTCAGCACTGAGAAGGCTATTTGGCACATGGTGAGTACTCAATAAGTACCCGAATGGCCAGAAGGGATGGCGCATTTCTCTAATCCTCACACTTGGCAGGTAGAGGCGGGTGTCTCTGACTGAGTTGAGGCTACATAGCAGCATCCAGGCCAGCCAGAGCTACACGGGAAGACTGTATGAAAAAATTTACAGGAATAAAGGCATCTATTCATATGTTTTAACATTCAAAAAGCTGTGTTATGTTTTCTTTCCTAAGAAAAAGAATGAAATTGACCAGAAAGAAGTGAGTAACACCTTTACGAAAACAGGGTGAAGGAAATGCTTAGTTGAATGGTGGTTAACATTGGGGGTCTTAATGTGGTTTGGTACTCTCTGATATAATTAAAGGGATGCCAATGAACTAAAGAAGAGCTCTGTGGAGAAGAACTGTTGCTTGCCTCCTGTAGAGTGCTTTGGGACTCCCCAGTCCCAGTGAACTGGCAGTGATGCTTAAGCAAAACAGTTTCTATATGGAAGTTGAGATGGTGTGACAGCAATGTCTTTAAGTAAAGGAGGGCACCACACACAATTGCTTATCTGGGAGCTCTGTCCCTGCTAAGAAGGTGGTAAAGATGCTGATGACTTTGAGGCCCTTCAAGAAAAGCCTCTGAAACATGTTGCGAACTTCATTTTCAGTTACTTGGTCCTTTCTTTTGGGATCTATGAAGAAATATAAAGATAATGAAATTTTTGTTTTTCTAACCAAACTTTTGATAAAAATGTATGACAGATAGGTTTCTAGGTATGTACAACAGAAATTGATTATGGATAAAAATAGATGTGGCATAGGGCATTAGGGAGCTCATGCCAACCTCAAGGAGAAGAGAGCAAGCTTGAATTAGGCAAGAACTAAAAAGAAGCACAAGACCACATTCCAGATATCCCCACAAGAATTACCCAATCCCTAAGTACAGTGGTGTGACCAACAGAAAGAATACATTTCAGGGACATGGGAACTGAAACACGAAGCATAAAGCTTACAAGGTCTTTGCTACTTTAATGTAGTTCAGGGCCATATAAATGTAAATAATTGTATTGCTTTGAGAAAACACAAATTATTCCATCAACCCACAAGTGATGTTTTATCATCCTGTTTCCAATTACAGTTTTATCAAATGATTCAGGAAACATTTTCTTTCTCATATTTTGGGTGTCTGTGTATATTTCTTTAGGCTAGATTCCTAGAAGAAGGATAATTGGAGAAGCAGGAAGACACATGTATTCATTTAAAATAATTGAATGAAATAAGATGTTATTCTAAAAATTAAAGCAATAAGTACCGTTGTCACTAATGTGAAGTATAAATGTATGAACCGAGAAGTAAAAACTACTCAGTGAAATCAAAGGTTGTAGTGGAGAAAGATGGTTCTGTCAAAAAATTGGAGCCAGAGCTTTTGGGATGAGTGAGGTCACACGCCATAACGCATGTGCTGCTCTGTAATCTGTATTCGTTCAGCACTGGCTTATGCACTGGTTCAATAGTTCTCATTCTAGAATGTCTTATAAAGGCATCACAGCTTTGAGAAGCCACAGATTATTCCACAACCCACAACCGGTTTTAATCAGCCTGTTTCCAATTACAGTTTTATCAAATGACTCAAGAAACATTTTCTTTCTCATAATTTGGGTGCCTGTGTATATTTCTATTAGCTAAATTCCTAGAATAATTGGACAGAAGCATTTAGACACATTTAAAATTTGAGAATTACTACCTTTGGCCTTATAAGGAGGTTGGCCCACTTTACAGTGAGAACAATAGAATGTGAGGACCAAATACCTGAAGGTTGGAACTTTACCTTTCTGAGATGCCTGAGTAGACTGGGCAGGCTTAGACACGTGTCCTCCCACAGGCATCTGAAAGCAGAGAAGTAAGATCTAATGTTTTCTATATGTTTCCAAAGCGTCTGTTAATGTCATATATTAATAATCATTGAAAATGTGGCACTGAAATTTAAGTTAAGAGCTCAACACTTCATAAATTCTGGAAACCAAATAACTGGATAACCATTGCTATCAAGTAAGACCAGTGTTTTCATTCCCAAAATAATTTCATGCTTACGGTTTCAGGATGTTGTTCTTACAGTGAATTTAAAAGAATATTAGCAATAAATCTTACTTTATTTCCTAAAACTATAAAAAGTCTTAGAAAATGAAAAATAACCATCTGTTATTATCTTTTGCAAATCATATGTTGGATTGAAACTTTCTTGCGTAATAACAAAGTAAAATATAAAAACGTTATTTAACAAATGAGTATTTTTCAGAAATTAGACATTTTAATTTTTATTGAAAATAGATTATTTTTTATACAATATATTCCAAGCAGAGCTTCCCCTCTCTCCACTCCTCCAAACTCTCCTCTAGCTCCCTTCTTCCCATGATCCATTCCTCCTCTACTTCCCTTTAGGAAAGAGCAGTCCTCCAAGAGACAACAACTAAACACAACATAACAGATACAAAGAAACAACCTATTGAACCTAGACAAGGCAGGAGGAACAGAGTCCCAAGAGCAGTCAAAAGAGTCTGACACACACCCACTCCCACTATTAGGCATCCTACAGGAACATCAAGCTAACAGCCATAACATACACATGGAGTACTTGATGCAGAACCACGCAGGCCCCGTGATTTCTGTTTCAGTCCCTGAGCCCAAATGAGCCCTGCTTAGCTGATTCCTACAATCTTTCCTTTTCTTCTTTGCGGGGTCCCCCAAGCTCTGAGGACAGTGACCCAGTGGAGACCTCTGATTTAAACTCTTTCTCTCTGCATAATGTCTAGCTGTGGTCTTTGCATCCGCTTTCATCTGCTGCCAGAGCAAGGCTCTCTGATGACAACTGGGCATGGCACCCATCTAAGAGTGTAGCCAAATATCATTCTATTCCTTCCTCCCTCCCTCCCTTCTTCACTTCTTTTCTCCCTTTTTCCTTTCCTTTCTTTCATCCTTCCTTCCTTCTCTCCTTCCTTCCTTCCTTCCTTCCTTCCTTCCTTCCTTCCTTCCTTCC
>NW_026585895.1:4149254-4264644 GCF_907164565.1 Psammomys obesus | reverse complement strand
CCTTCCTTCCTTCCTTCCTTCCTTCCTTCCTTCCTTCCTTCCTTCCTACCTTCCTCCCTTCCTTCCTCCCTTCCTCCCTTCCTTCCTTTTTGGCCAGTCTTGTTTGTTTCTACCCTATGTCTCTAGGCTATCCAGCCTCCACTTCCTGGCCATCCAGGCAGTGCTGGGTGCGGGGCATGGCTGTCAAGGTAAACCAGACAGTGGTTGGCCACGCTGGAAAGGTCTGAGCCACCAGTGCCCCAGAGCATCTTTCAGGCAGGACAGATTGTAGGTTGAGGGTTTTGTGACTGGGTTTGTGTCTCACATTTCCCTTTTGGTAGCCTGCAGAGCACCTCCATGCACCAAAGCAACTAGAACTTAGTGGTGACAGCTCCATGCAGGCACCAGCTCAACCTCTCTAACCTCAACAAGTTGTTCGGATATTGTCCTGGGCAATGGGGCCTACCCTTGGTTTGTGGAGAGTGGCCCTCTGTCCTTGTCAGCCTGAGCTATTTGGGGATCTCCACAGGACCCCACCGACCAACAAGTGAATGGAAATTCAACCCAGTCTCACTACTGGAATGCTTGCCTGGCTGTAAAATATGGTCAGTGTATACTCCAGTCTTTCTTTACTAGAAGTCCTCACTAGAAACACCAGAAAGTTTCCCCTGCTGTAGTTTTCACACTACTCCCATGAGTCCCCGAATTCCAGTTATCTCCCCCCATATTCTCTTCCTTTATCTCTTCCCTCACCACCTGATCCCTCTGGCTCCCTTCCCTATCTCAGCTCAGTCCACTGGCAAAATCTACTCTATTTCCTCATGCCAGGGAGAGCCATGAGTCTCCTCTAGAGGCCCCATCTTTACCTGACCTTTTTGTATCTGTGGATTGTGGCTTGATTATCATTTACTTAATGGCTAATATCCACTTACACCTGACGACATACCACGGTTGTCTTTCTGGATCTAGGTGAGCTCACTCAAGATGTATTTTTGTTGTTGTTTTTTCATCCATTTGCCTGATAATTTCATGTCATTTTTTAGTAGCTGAGTAACAGTTCATTGTGTAAATGTACCACATTTTCTTTATCAGTTCTTCTTTTGAGAGATAGCTAGAGTGTTTCCAGGTTCTTGCTATTATGAATAAAGCCACAATGAACATGGTTGAGCAAGTATCCTGGTGGCAGGATGGAGTGTCCTTTGGGTATATGCCCCAGAGTGGTATAGCTGGGTTTTGAGGTAACGCAATCGCCAAAATATGAGGAACTGCCACACTGATTTCCATAGTGGCTGTGCACGTTTGCACTCCCACCGGCAATAAAGGCATGTTGCTGCTACTCCATATCCTTGCAAGCATGAGCTGTCACCCATGTTGTTGACCTAGCCATTCTGAAAGGTGTAGGATGGAATCTCAGAGGATGTTTGATTTGCACTGCCCTGATGTCTAAATACGTTAAACATTTCTTCAAGTATTTCTCAGCCATTTTGTATACTTCTAGTGACAATTCTCTGCTTAGATCCACACCCTTTCTGTAAGTTCGATTGTTTGGGTTTTTGATACCTAGTTTCTTGAGTTTGTCTTATCTTTTGGACATTAGCCCTTTGTCAGGTGTGGAGCTGATGAAAAATTCTCCCCATTCTGTAGGATACCGCTTTGTCTAATGGACAGTGTCCTTTGCCTTAAAGAAGCATTTCAGTTTCATGAGGTCCCGTTTATTAGAGCCTGCACTGTCAATGTTCTGTTCAGACAGCTTTTTCTGTGACAATGCATTCAAGGTGCCTACCTACCTTCTCTAGTATGTCTGGCTAGTCTCTATTTCTCTTCAGTGTGTCTGATTTTAAGTTGAGGTCTTTGATCCACTTGAGTTTTGTACAAGATGATAAATTTGGATTTATCTCCATTCTTCTACATGGAGACATCTAATTTGACCAACACCATTTGTTGAAGACACTTTTTTTTTTTCAGTGTGTTTCTGACTTTTTTTTTTTTTAATATTATATGTCGATAGGTGTGAATTTCTGTCTGGGTCTTTGATTCAATTCCATAGGTTATCGCATCTGTTTCAATGCCAATACCATGTGATTTTTCACTGCTTTAGCTCTGTAGTGCAACTTGAAATCAGGGATGGTGATACCTCCATCAGTTCTTTTATTGCTCAGTATTGTTTTAGTTAGCCTTTTTTTTTACATATGAAATTGAAACTTGTCCTTTCAAGGTCTGTAAAGTAAGTGTTGGAATTTTGATGGGAATTGCATTGACTTCGTAGACTGCTTTTGGTAGGGCAGTCATTTTCACTGTTAATCCCACCGATCCACCCATCTGTCACTGCGCTTTTAAAACTTCAGACAGAGATGTGTCCATTGTACCAAGCAAACTTTCCTGATATGCATGTATCAATTTCTGATACCATCTTTCTAAGAACCATTTTTTTAAGTCTCTATCAATCAGGCAAAGCTTCCCCATTTTTTTTTTTAAGTCTATGCTGACCAGACACAACTCTGCTTTTCTCATGTTTTAAGTCCCTATGGATCGAACATAGCTTCCCCATTTCAAGTCTCTGTTGACTAGACACAGCTTCCTTAGAACAGTTTCGAAAGCAGAACCCGCTGCTCCCCACAACTGCCACAGGCTTACTCAGTGTGACCACAGCTGTTTCTCTAGGGGCATGATTATAGGTTCCAAGATACCCAGGATTAATGCTCACATCTGGAGAATTCATAGAGACAGAGAGAGAAGAGGGGGTTTTACCCCTTGAAAAAGCATTGAGAAAAACATAAAATCATCCACAAGGCTTTCAGCCTGCATGATCCCAGCTTTGTCTGTGACTGATAAGGTGAAACTATTGCTATGAGTAAAAACACCACAGCAAAAGCAAGGAGAGCTTGTAGCACATGTGATCCAGGCAATAACCATGGAGGCCACCAAAATTCACCACAGCTCCTTGCCAAGTGTGAAAGTGTCTGCAAGGGCCTTCCACAGGACAATCCCATCAGGGAAGCACTCACGGGCTGTGCCTGCAGAGCTGCATGGTCATCGCCATGTAGTGCTATGAAAGTTCCTCTTAGTGCCGCTTTTGTGTCTCATGTGTTTGGGTATTCATTTCCACAGAATTCTAGAAAGTCTTTAATCTCTTTGTTTCTGTCTTGACCCATTTCTCATTCTGAAGAGAGGTGTTCAGTTTCCATGAATTTACAAGCTTCCTGTTGTTCCTGCTGTTGGCGATGCTCAGGTTTAATCCATGGTGCTCTGACAGGATGCAGGGGTTAGTTCAGTTTTCCTGAATCTGTCAAGACTATTTTTTGACTGAGTATGTGGTCAATTTTTGAGACTATTTTGTGAGGTCCTGAGGGGAAGGTATGTTCTTTCGTGTTTGGTGAAATGCTCTGCAGACATTTACACCCGTTTGGTTGATGATGGCTTTTAGCCCCAGTGTTCCTCCACTGAGTTTTTGTCTGGATGGCCTCCATTGGTGAGGAGTGAGGCATTGAAGTCTCCCACTGTCAGTATGTGAGGGTTAATATTTGATTTAAGATGTAGTAGTGTTTCTTTTACAAATATTGGTGCCTTTGCATTTGTGACATAGATATTAAGAATTTAAAGGTCATCTTGGTGGATTTTTCCCTCTGATGAGTATGAAATGTCCTTCTCCATCTCTTTTGAGTAATTTGGTTTAAATTCTATTTTTCTAGATATTGCTCAGAAAACCTTTTTCCAATTCTTTACCCTAAGGTAATGTCTCTTTGATGTTGAGGTGTGTTTCTTGCATGAGGTAACAGAGGTATGGATCCTCTTTTTCACATGGATTCTGTTAGTCTGTGTTGTTTTTACTGAGGAATGAGACTATTGATATGGAGAGATCTTAATGACCCTTAATGACCGGTGATTGTTAATTCCTGTTATGTTGTTGTTGTTGTTGTTGGTGGTGTGTGTGTGTGTGTGTGTGTGTGTGTGTGTGTGTATGCGTGAGTGAACATGCAAGGAATTCCCTTCTTTATTTTGCTGGTGTGAAGTTATTTATTTTCTGTGCTTTTATGGGTATAGTTAACCTCCTTCTGTTAGTTTTCTTTTTTTTGTCTGACTTCTTTTTAATTTATTTTTATTAATTACAGTTTATTTACTTTGTATCCCCCCCTGTGGCTCCCTCCCTCCTCACCTCCCAAACCTACCCACCCTCTCTCTGCCCCACCTGTGCCCCTCCCCCAGGCCACAGATAAGGAAGCTCCTCCTCCACTTCCCTCTGATCCCAGTCTATCAGGACTCATCAGGAGTGGCTGCATTGTTTTCCTCTGTGGCCTGGTAAGGCTGCTCCCCCTTCAGAGGGAGGTGATCAAAGAGCAGGCCAATCAGTTCATGTCAGAGACAGTCCCTGTCCCCATTACTATGGAACCCACTTGGACACTGAACTGCCATAGGCTATCTCTGTACAGGGGTTCCAGGCCATCTCCATGAGTGGTCCTTGCCTGGAGTATCAGACTCAGAAAAGATCCCTGTGCCCAGACTTTTTGGATCTGTTGTTCTCCTTGTGGAGCTCCTGTCCTCTCCAGGTCTTGCTGTCTCCCACTTCTTTCATAAGATTCCCTGCACTCTGCCCAAAGTTTGTCCATGAGTCTCAGCATCTGCCTAGATACCCTGCAGGGTAGAGCCTTTCAGAGGCCCTCTGTGGTAGGCTCCTGTCCTGTTCCCTGTTTTCTTCCTCCTCTGATGTCCATCCTCTTTGCCTTTCTGAATGGGAACTGAGCATCTTAGCCAGAGTCCTGCTTCCTGATTAGCTTCCTTAGGTGTACAGATTTTAGTATGTTTATTCTATATTATATGTCTAATATCCACTTATGAGTGAATATAGACCCTGTGTGTCTTTCTGCTTCTGGGATACCTCACTCAGGATGATCTTTTCCAGTTCCCACCATTTACCTGAAAATTTCATGATTTCTTTGTTTTGTTTTTTATCGCTGAGTAATATTCTATTGTGTAGATGTACCATAATTTCTGTATTCATTCCTCCACTGAGGGGCATCTGGGCTGTTTCCAGCTTCTGGCTATTACAAATAAAGCTGCTACAAACATGGTTGAGCAGATGTCCTTGTTGTGTACTTGAACCTCTTTTGGATATATGCCTAGGAGTGGTATAGCTGGATCTTGAGGAAGCACTATTCCTAATTATCTGAGAAAGTCCCAGATTGATTTCCAAAGTGGTTGTATAAGTTTACATTCCCACCAGCAGTGGAGGAGGGTTCCCCTTTCTCCACATCCTCTCCAGCATGTGTTTTCACTTGAGTTTTAGAGTTTTCTTTTTAGCACCTTCTGTAGGGCTGGGTTTATAGATAGCTAATTACATTTGACTTTAACATGGACTATCTTATTTTCTCCATCTCTAGTGATTGAAGGTTTTGCTGGATATAGTAATTTGGGCCAGCATCTGTGGTCTCTTAGTAGCTGCAAGACATTTGTCCAGGCCCTTTTGGCTTTTAGGTTTCTATTGAGAAGTCAGAAGTAATTTCAATTGGTCTACCTTCATAAGTTACTTAGTGTCTTTTCCTTGAAGCTTTTAATTTTTTTTCTGTGTGTTTAGTGTTTGTGTACTTTGTGGCAGTGCCACTTTCTTTTTTGGTACAATCTATTTGCTCTACTATTTGCTTCTTATGCCTTTATAGGCATCTTCTTCTTTAGGTAAGGAACTTTTTCTTCTCGGATTTTGTTGAAAGTATTTTCTAGGCCTTTGAGCTGGGATTCTTCTTCTGTTTCTATTATTTTTAGGTGTGGTCTTTCCATACTTCCCCAGATCTCCTGGGTATTTTGTGTAAGGAATTTTTTTTTCGATTTAACATTTTCTTTGACTGATGTATCCATTTTTTTTTCTATCATATTTTCAGTGCTTTAGATTATCTTTTTTGTCTTTTGAATTCTGTTGGCGAAGCCTGTCTATGTAGTTTCTGTTCAGATTCCTAAAATTTTTCATTTTCAGAATTCCTTTTGTGCGTTCTTTATTGCTTCTATTTCCACTTTCAGGTCTTGAACAGTTTTATTCATTTCTTTCAATGTTTTGTTTTAAAAATCCCTTAAAAAGGGGGATTTATACATTTCCCCCAATTGTTTGTGTTTTCTTGGCTTTCTTTGAAGGATTCATTCATCTCCTTCAACTATGCCTGTTTTCCTGGATTTCTTTAAATAATTTATTCATTTCTTTTTTAAGGATTTCTACCATCTTCATAGAGTTGGTTTTAAGGTATTTTTCTTGTGCTTCTGCTGTGTTGGAATATTCAGTGTCTGTTGTTTTAGGATAACTGGGCTTTGGTGGTGATGCATTTCCCGGAGTGTTATTAATTGTGTTCTTATCTTGGTGTCTAGGCATCTGGGTTTGGGGAGACTGTAGGTATAGGTGATGATTTCTGAGTTTGTCTTTGTGGAGTGTTTTGTTCCTTGATTTCTGTTTTTTTTTTTTTTTTCCCTCTGGATTTTTCACAGTGTGTTGGCTGTATATTTCCTATTTTACTAACCTGTTTGCCTGGTGTGTTCACTGGGAATGCTTGCTGGTGTGGGAGGCTGGGAGAAAAGGAGGCCAGATGTGACTGGCTGTGGTACCAGCCAGAAGAGTGAGGATGGGGGAGGGTCCAGCTGTTGCCCCACTGCAGTGTTGCAGACAGCCCTGAGGACTGGGTCCAGGAGAACAGAGTATGGGAAGTTGCTGGCAGCTTACTTTGTCTTCTGGAAAGTATATCCTGTGGTTGATCAGGAGGTGTCTGCCTGAGTTGGGGCTGGGGACACAGCATTGGGGGAACAAAGGGTGGTCTGAAGGAGTCACAGGAGGCTCCTGTGGGGGAAGAGGTTGCAGATGCTGTTCTGTTGCAGCACTAGGGGCAACTTGAGGGTTGGGTCTTGGGGTGGAGAGTGGAGAGGATATGCGGGCAGCCTACCTGGTCCAGAAGTTAGACAGTTTTTAAAATGAAAGAACAGTCGTAGAAACCAAATAAATAGTCATTTCTCTCTATTATGTGTTTTAAATTCCACCGGATCAATTGGTTGTTCTTGCTGATTTTTTTTTAAATGCAAGAATTCTGCAAAAATAATTTTTGACAATGTGTTCCTGAAACTGTTTTCATTGACTTATGTAATCTTATACCCCATATTGACATAAGTACATGTGCTCACTGTATATGCTATTTCAGTTGGCTTTGTATTTTAGAACATGAGTGAAATGAAACAAAATAATTAGCCGTACCCTTGATTTTCTTTTTGAGTTTTGTTCTTTTTATCTCAGAAATAAACACCATAAAGGAAGCAGGTCATTTTGCTGCACAGCTTAGAGAACTTGTTTGTTATTGCACAGTTTGGTCTATCTTCGGGGTGCAGCGGAGAGAGGGATGAAAGTGGCACATTTTTGAAAAGACAGGCTATTTTCAGTCCTATATCTGTTACAATTCTCTGTTGTAGGTAGGAAAAAAGTGTGTTAAAGATTTGTTTTAACCAGAGGATTGTGTTAAAAAGAACAGTAGTCAAAGGGACAACAGGACCATTCATACGGTGGTAGGAATCCAAGATTTCTCTTTGTCATTGGTTTTCATAAAGTCACAGCCACATTTGGTTGGGAACTCCGTGTTATAGAAAGGACGTGGAATTGGGTTCATATGTACACAGTGAGTTTTAGATTCTGGTTGTGTTGGCATTTACCATGGAGTGACTGACTATTCAGTGTCTCTACTAACCTCAGCCTTGATTTCAACGTTTATCAGGTGAAGTCAGTATTGCCTGCCTCGAAGAACTGACATCTGAGACAGAGTGCACTGGAAAATTCTTCAGGTTTGTGTACAACTGTCAGATTGATTCTTACGAAAACCAAATATGTCTCCTTTTCACCTGAAAATTATGCCTCAACGTAGCATGCCATAAGTCTGTTCATAATGTCTGCGTACTACACATGAGTTCTGCCATATTTTTTTAAAAAACAAATCAGGATCCCACAGCAGAGTTACTGCATCTTCAGAGAGTTAAGAAAATAGCGCTGTGAAGCTGGGCAGTATAGTCAAGCGGATGGGGCACAGTCAGCAATGTGTAGGGGAACACTGAGAGAGGTTCCAGGAAAAAAGCAGAGGGCCTTTTACCTCAGGCGTGCTTTCTTCCCTGCAGTGTTCTTGGATGTGATTTTGTACCTCCTGTGACAAACATTTACAGTCGATTTATAAGACATGTTTATTCTTGTTGAATGTCAGAACATAGCTATAGAACCTAATCTGGTTGGCGTAGCCTGAATCTGGGTAAGGCTTTCTGCCTTGCTTTCATGCTTTCCAAGATATAATTTATAGTACTTGCCAGGGAGTTGTTTTTAAATTAGTCTGTCCTGAGAAAGTTCTGGGAAAGGCTGCCCTGTTAATATTTAGTATGTGGTTACTGATGTTTATTTACACATTTTTCTGATCATGTTTTTCTGATTCCAACAGTTCAATTGGCTCATTGCTTTCTTTGTTGCATTCATGTGTTAAAGTACACTGGAACGGAAGTAAGGGTGTCTACAGCATCAGACTGTGTTCTGCCCACTCTTTCATGACCTCAGATCCCAGGTCTCACAGACAGAGATATGCACTGGTTGGCTGAAAGTTGACAGGCAGTTCTTTGTTTTTCTACTAGCCATGTTTTGTTTAAACAGTCAAACATTCTTAGTGGGGATGGCACTCCTTAACATTATTTAGTTAAATATGTCACCTAAATTTATATAGCACTTTTTACATTCTTATGCCAAAATGTTAGCTGAAAAAAAAACATTTTTCTTTCATTCATAAGCTGAAACACCATTGGAAGCCTTTAAGAGAATTTCCATATTTCTCTTACAATTCTGCAGGCTCTTCTTACTTTGGCTTTCTGCCCATCTTGAGAGTGTTCTCCTGTTAGGAAATGCTGTTGTCCCACTTACCTGCTGAGTGTCAGCTGAGTGCTGCTTGGTGGAGTTAACTTCAAGTTCACTTGAGGGAAGTGGACTTCCTTCAAACAGCAGTTTTCACACAGGTCAGCATCTTCCTATTGTTGTTTAATAGGATCATTAAAGCATCTCTCCCAGAGGCATTCAGCATCTTCTGAACTGTTCTTGAGAACATTCTCTCACCCTTTACCACTTCACCCTAAGATGATCATCTTGCTATTGCAATTAGACTGAAACTGCTTCCCCACTCCAGTTCATTCTAAAGTGTAACTGTGTCTGCTGTTGCTCAATAAACATTTGCTATTGTTGAGCACTGAAAAACTCCCCTAAGGTTGCCTTCAAGAATCTTCCCTGGCTTCTGTTTTTTGACAACTTAAGTCAAGGCTGTCCAGTGATCCTGACTTGTGTGATGCAGAACGAATCTGAAACAGTGCTCATTCTATTCAAGGTTACAACGTTCTCTTTCATGTCCTTCAAATACTTAGAATGCAACTCCCAATCTTTCCTACCTAACTCCAGCTCAGAACTGACAGACACAGAGGGGTAACCATCATCTCACTATGTTGCTAGATTTTCCTTTGCCTATGTGCAATAATTTCATCTTCACTATATTGATTTTAAATAGTCAGTTTTGCTTATTGTTATTGATTCATAGTGAAATTAAGTACCCTCTTTTTCTCTTGAAAATTCCCAGGGAAAGTGTAGGGAATGCTTAGAATGTATCAGATAATTCTTTGCAGAAGAAATACTTACGTTTTTTTTTTTTTTTTTTTTAAATCAGAATAAGCAATCTGTGTTAGAATGGGTGATTTTAGCATTTCATTAAAATTATTTAATAAAACAGATTAATTAACAACAAATTATTTAAAAATATTAGTAAAATTAAATGTTATAATGTTAAATCATTTGACTCTCATTACACAGCCAGCAAATGGCAGATGCGTGCTGCCAGTGCAGATCTTCCTGCTATCAAGAAGAAAATTCTCTCTTAATTCTGCTAAATTAAAGAATTCCTAAAACATTGATTTACATAAGCATTCTTATACACCACTGGTTTATACATATGTGACTGGAAGAACATTTAAGAAAGAGCAAATAGGGCAAAATCTTTGCAGCTCCTTCATATTGCTGCAGCGAGCATGGGGATGGCCTTGTGGTGTCATACTTCTGTGGAAACCAGCACTGATGCCACCGGATTTTCTCCAGCATCTGTGTTTACATTTCGGGAGTGGCTATATACTCTGTGGTGTCCCTTGTTCAAAATAAGACTTTCAATGCAGCAATTGCAAAACATTAACCGATTTCAGGGTTATAGTGCCCGTGAAATGGCCCGGCTAATAGAAGACACAGATCAGCTATGCATGGATTTCCTACTTGCTTTTAAAGACCCTTTTATAGGTCACATAAATCACAGCTCTAAGTCTGCTAATGTACCTATAAAACTGGTAACACGAATGCAGCTGGAGCTCACTTACGGAGCACACAGGCCCAGTTTCTAAGCATGGACCTATGCTTACATATTTTAGGAACAATTATGGAAAGGATAGAGCTTTGGTTTTTGCTTCTCCCCTTCTTGCACTGTATTACGATATGCAAAATCAACAACACACTGATGAACATACATCTGCTCTAGATACATAGACTTCAACTCCAGTTGTAGCCTTTTCTGGTATATTCCTCGCTTTATTCCCATCCTTGACCACAGCAGAGGGTCTGCCATCGTAAGTTTAGTATTTTGATATTCACTTATATTTTTGGTCTGCTGATATATGTCCCTCAAATAGGCAAACAATCCCATTTATTCCTGCAACAAGAGTTAAAGGATTAAATACTCCCTGCATGTCCATGATACTCTGCTCACAGGCCATGCACCTGACAGTTGTTAGCATCTGCAGAAATAATAAAATATCTGGTTTTAAACATTTCTTTTTCATTTGCTTTTGTGGTACACAGAGAAAATTACGCTATAAATAGAGAAATGTGTCATATTTTTGGATATGAAGTCTTATCACCAATATGTCAATTTTCCCCAAGCTTTTTTTAAATAAATTTAATGAGGTTTAAGAGAAAAATGCCAACTTCCCTCCTCCGTCCTGGAACCAGTCCGATGGTATTAAAAAGGCATCTAAATTAGAAAAAATGGTCATGAAAATATGATAACTGAAATGCCTGAGAGAGGCTGAGCTTCATTGTATGTTAAAGCAGGCCATGAAAAGCCAGCGATTAAAATTCAATTAAATTACAGACAGAAAAATTGATCATGGATGTGTATACTTACAAATTTACTGTATGTTAAAGGCGGCATCTTGAACCTGATGAGTAAAGAGAGCGTTTCAGGTAATACGAAAGTTTGAAAAATAATCACTTCAGAATGGCTGAGTAACACGCCACTGTGTACCTTCACATCACCTCATCTCTTCTCACTGTTGGGCAGACTGTGACTTGAGCGCTGCCCATGGCATCACAGTAAGCCTGGTATGCGGGTCTCCCTGCTGTGTCCTTGGTGCCCGGTCGTGAACTCGATTGTATGGAAGATTTCCCTTCGACTGTTGAGGCCATGCCGTACTGAGTACATAGTGGCTGACCTCATCTGTGTTGCTTCACACAGCTGATCTCGGTTCTCAGTCCTCTTCAGCCCTGGCTGCTCATCACTACTTAACCGTAGTTAGCCATGCTGGTAGACCTGTTAGGACATCGTGTTGTGGATTGATCTGCGGTTCGCTAGTGGCTAAAGGTGTCGGACATCTTGTGTGAGTACCTGTTGTCTCCAAGTCCTCTTCAGGAGGGATCTCCAAGTCTTTTGCAGACTTCCTTACTGTTTTCCCCGCTTTTCTTTCTTTCTTTCTTTCTTTCTTTCTTTCTTTCTTTCTTTCTTTCTTTCTTTCTTTCTTTCTTTCTTTCTTTCTTCCTTCCTTCCTTCCTTCCTTCCTTCCTTCCTTCCTTCCTTCCTTCCTTCCTTCCTTCCTTCCTTCCTTTCTTTCTTTCTTTCTTTCTTTCTTTCTTTCTTCTTGAAGCATAGTTATACTTTATAGATACCAGACCTTTGACAGATACTTGATTTATAAGCATTTTCTCTCTCAACCTTGTCTTTTTATTCCTTTACATGAATTTTTTGTAAAGTAAAAGTTTTTACTTTTGTCTAACGTATCAGTTTCTTTGTGGATGTTACTTTTGGTGTTAAGTTTAGTAATTCTTAATCTTACCTTAGGGAATGAAGATGTGTTGGTTTGCATTTCACATTTAAATATGAGATTTCAAGTAAATTGTAAAATAAGGTGTGAACTTTATATGGTTTCTCTGGCTTAGCCTATGAATGTCCAATTATACCTGTACCATTATTGAGAAAGCTGTCCTTCCTCCATTGAATTACTTCTGTTCCTTTGTCAAACATCAGTTGGGTGTATTTGTGTGCTTCTATTTCTGGGTTCTCTGTTCTGTCTCATTGATCTTTGATTCTGTTCTGCTGTGACCATGATGTCTCAATTACTGTGCCTACACAGTAAGTTTAACTTTGAGTAAAGTGATTCTTTCCACTTTATTCTTTTCTTTTTAAAAATTGTTGAAACCATTGTAGGATCTGTAAGCTTCTCTAATGCAATTTAGAATAGGTTTGGCTATTTCTGAACACAATCTTTGCCAGGCAGTCTTCTAACATTCACAATGTAATATGCTATTTTCTTATTGTTAGTATTACTTTATTTTATTAAATAAAATAATGAATAGTTGTTAATACATTTTATTATAAAGGAACAATAGCATATAAGATATAATTGGAGGATAAAAGAGAATAAAATATCATAATGTTCAAATTGCATGGTAAATATGAAGACAAAGTTATAAATTGAAAATATATATCTGCCCACTGAAATTGCTTAGAAAAAAATTTCACCCTAGTAACAGTGATTATCCATGGTACTGGGGGTGTGCCTTCTAACACTTCTTCCTCCCTCAGAGAAATGGCTGGAAATCAAGAAGCCTTCAAAGATTAATGGAGTAATGTTTTAAAAAAATAAGCCCACAATAACCAGCTCAAAGAGGTTCCAAATGGAACCTTTTAAACTTTTAAAATCATGGGCAAAATAATTATTATAATTGTTTGAATTGCATTTATCCTGAAAATATCAGAGAGAGAGAGAGAGACCAACCTTTTCTGTTAAAAATGGAATTTAAAAATAGAGAATCTAAGCATGTTTTCTTTTATTGTTGTAGAGAAATTCAAGCTTAATACTACATTAAAAATAACAGTTTTACGACACTTTCAGGAAGATTATCAATAGCATTAAGACCATTAGTTGAATGGCTCGTGGACGAATGGACATCTGCATGGTGTCTGTGACAGGCAGAATAAGGTCTTCTCCCATCCTGGTTCTTAACGCTTCTCAACTGTTACTGTTCATGACAATTGGGCTTTTTCAGGTTTGCTTAAGTAGAAAGGACACCAGAAGGCTACAGGTGGGTCACAGAGACAATAGAGACTGAGGCCATGGTCATGGGGGTTTGAGCCTAGGAAGTCTAGCTGCCTCTGGAGGGTAGGGAAAGTGAGCAATGACTTAATGATTTAGCTCTCCTGATCAGTCCTAGACTTTTGACCCTCAGAGGTGAAGTTAAAAGATATATGTTGTTCTAAGCCACTACATTTATAATATTTTGCTGTAGCCACAAGAGAAGACCCATGCATCCCTACACTTACTCCAGCTAGCTGTCTTTTAAAAAAAGTATTTTGATCTCTGGATTCATTGACCTCAGAGGTATGACTATATTGTCACTCAATTTTCAATGGGGACTGGAACCATGTGGCAGTTTGAACATCACTGACTATGAAACACTTTTTTTTTTGGGGGGGGGTTAAGTTAATAAAGATATCCAATAGAATCAAATATAATAAAGCATTTTTAATTGTTGAGAATCTTACACATGTATATAATGTTTTCCAATTTTTCTCTTTTTATCTCCTTAACTTAATGTTCTATTTTGTCACTGAGAGCAGCCGGTGCTGTGTGAACATACACGGGTATGGAACATCCATGGTAGCATAGTCAGCTAGCTGCTCAGCTGCTCCTCAGGGGTCTGGGCGGTCTGCCCCTCCTCCGTCTATGTCTATACTGGCATATTGGGCTGATTTGATCTTGTGGAGGCGAATCAGAAGGCGCTGTGCCGATCGCTGCGAGACGTCAGTCTTCCACAGCTGTGAACCCCGTGAACCACAATAGTGACTCGTCACAATAGTGACATAGCCATGGGCACAGTGGTGTCGTGAGTGCTGTTGGGGTAACACACCACTTTCTCCTTGGGCTTAAGACCTTCTCCATATGAGGAAATGTAAGCCTGTCCAGGAACCTGTGTGTGGGAGCTCACAGGCCCAAGCAATGGACTCAGTATTTTGCAGGTCTGTCCACGTGCGTGCGCCTCTCAGTCCTTCTCAGAGGACCTCCTTTGAGCAGCCAGCAGGGGACTTTAGTGGAGCCGGCCAACCAACGCGCCAAGAACAAGTGTCTGTGAAATACTCAGCCATAAATGAAATAGCCAGGTTGTACCTCCTCCTCTGCATTTTCAGGAACTCTTGAGGAAGCCGGAGGTTGAGGAGGACTAAAGTGAAATAGTGTTTTTGCATGTGAAACGTTCATGTGCACATGACCATCAGCTGCTGGAGCCCAACACACTTAACTTGCACTCTCTTTCGGCAGGACAGAGGGAACACTCTCAGGTTTCTCTGCCATGTGCTAACTGCTAGTATATTTTGCTTACATTTCTATTATTTTACTTCTTAAAACTTTCCTCTGAAATAAACATATATGTGGTAACCATATCTTCTTTAGTCTAAATGATAGCAAGTCATCGAACCTTTTATGGGGCATATTATGAGCAGAGTAAAGCCTCTGTGCCATTTAACCTTCAGTATTTTCTTTTATGTCTCAGTTCTGCATTTGTAAAATATAGCAGATAAGGACACCCAGTTGGTGATAGCGGGAGATTCAGTAAACTAATGCTTGTAAACCACTTAGCACATAATTGCTAAATTTTGCCTCAGAGCTCAGTCACTATTTGTTGTAACTATTGTATCTTCTATTTTGCAAGGAGATGTTGCATGGGAAAAAAAAGGATTTTTTTATGTGGGTCATAAGAATGAAGTAACTGTTACCAATATAAAAATCTTAACTCTTATACGTCAGGCTCCATATATCTCTAGAGTTGTATGTATCTGGGCTTGGTGCTCATTTCTGTAAGCTCCTCAGCTCAATTTTTAATTGATATAGGATCTGATACACTTTTATAGATGGTGGAGGAAATTTCACCTCAATCCTTTTATCTTCTCAAAATTGTTTCAGGAATTTCTCTTCCATAGAGATTTTAAAGTCCAACATTCTTATACCATGGAAAGAAAAAGTCATGGCTTATATTCCAAAGGTGAAAATCTGTTCAGTTCTGCTAATGAAAATAAAGGAGAGAGTCCATCTGTAACTTAAGTTATGGCTTCAGCAGAAATAATCTGTTGAAGACAAATAACTTGGAAGAAAGTCCTTTGAAGTTTTCTGAAGGGGTTTTAAATTGCCAGCTTAGATTTTTGCTTATCAGTGTTAGTCTGTTTATAATTAGACAAACACTGAAGAACAGGCTCATAATATCACTCTACAGAAAAAAATCGCAAAGGTGATGCTTGTTTGACTGTGTGAGGCAGGTGATCTTTTCAGACAAATGGTTTACATTTTCATAACGTTAAATTATTTAAAGCTGTGCAAAGGAGGTTATTTTTAGGGTAATATAATCTAATCTTACGAATAAAAACTATATTATCATGACCCTAAAATGAAGAGTACAGATACAAGTCTCTGCGGTGAATTTGATAATTCCAAATCTCTAGGGGAAAATTATGACTCATTCTTTTCACACATATAATTTAAAGGGTTAGAACATTACGTAGATCTTAAAATATAATTAATATGAAAGATTATACCCTGTCAGCTACTGGGTGATCATTTTTACTTAATTTATTTTTGTGACACTTTATGGAGAATATTAAGTCTATTAAACTTTCAAAAATTTTTCTTACCTTGTTATAGAAGACAAATTATCATTCAATGAAAACCAAGCTGGAATTTATTATTCAGATTTAGATTTCTGTATTAATGGCTACTTTAAAACTAATTTGGTAAGTAGGTTTTGATTTTTGGCAACTTTGTTGCAGTCGAGTTTGGCTACTAAGGAAGCATGGATACAGTATGTAAACAATGGACTGCACAGATGAACTTAATATGGCACTCTTGGTATCACCAAGATATTGTATATTTTATGGTAGTTCTAATAATCATAAATTATTTTTGTTGCTACTTCATAACTGTAAATTTGCTAGGATCATAATGTGAATACCTGACACTCAGGATATCTGATATACCACCTATGTGGAAGGTTCATTCAATGCCTACAGGAGTTGCGACCCACAGGTCAAGGACCCCTGCTTTAGTGTGTTGTGTAGGCCAAGTCTGCAGGTATGGCGTTCTTTGAGTTATTGTCTCAGAGGGAATTGTGCAGTTATTTTGCCATACTTTTGTTTACGTGAAATATCATTTTGTTATCATTTTTACACTACTTATAAGGATAGCATTTTAAAATTGAGATATAATCCACAGACTGTAAAATACTCCCTCTTCTATATTTATACATATGAATGTTTAAACATATAATAAAACCTGCTCAGTGAATCTCACATGGCCCCATCCCTGGGCAGAGAATTGCAAGGAACTAAGAAAAGCTGAGAGCACAATAAATACTCTTGCCTAGGCACGAGACCCCGATTGGTTATCCACTGTCAGTCAGTTCTGAGTCCTATCCATACAAATGAATTTATCTGTATTACTTTCGACTGTGTGTCTGTGTGAGTGTGTGCGTGTGTGTGAACGCAGGTGCCAGCTAAGGACAGAAGTGGTGGATCACTGGAGCAGGTGCTACAGGCACCTGTAAGCTCCCTGATGTGGGCTGTCTGGGAGAGCAGTATATGCTCTTAACCCAAGAGCCATCTTTCCAGTCCCTTGAACATATTTTTGACAGGCATCTAGGAAGCACTCAGTTTTGTTGTGGCCTTTGCTATCTGATCCCACGGCACCGCAGATCTCCAAGAAATGCCTATGTGTTTCAGGCAACTTGGCGGAAGAGTCCTCAGTTCTCCTGCTGAGCACTTCATTTAGTGTGTTTGTTACCTGAATCCTTAGCAGGCCACTAGATAGTTTTGTTTTGTTTTTTAAGGCAAAGAGTATTGTACTTAATTAAGACCTTTCTTATCATGCTTTCTTTTATGGTTCTAAGAAAGTTTTGTTTGTTTCAAATTGTGAAGTTATTCAGCCATATTTTATTATACAGAAGTGGCTGGTTGACTTTTGGGTTTTGTTATGTGATCCATGTTGAGGTAATATGTCTCTATTGAGCTGAGAAGTTTACAGTGCTGTCCTTCATCACAGAGCCACGTCTTAGAACCTTCATTAGAAACTGTTTCTGTCACTCAGTCTACTTGGCAACTTCTGATGATCTTACTTGTTGCAGCTTTACAGAAAGCCTGGAGCAAGATGTGATTATTCAACCTTCATTGCTATGTTTAGGCGATATCTATGCCCATTGCATTTTCATTTTCATGTCAATATTCATTCCACAAAAGTCTATTCAGTTTTTAATTGAGATGATACTGAATCATTTAATCAATAGAAATAGGATTTTTAATCATCAAAAACATCCATCCTTCTAATCCTTGAACATGATATGTCTCCATTTGCATAGACCTTTATTCCAATAATACTTTGCAATATTTGGTAGTTATGTGGGGTTTTTTTTTTTTGCTAAATTTATTCCTAGTTTTTCTTTAAAATTTTACACTATTCCTACTTATCAGTATATAGAACTACATGGATTTTAAATATTAACCTTGCACATTTTTAAATTTCATTACTTCATCTGTATTCATTCATTCATTTGTATTTTCCTGGCCAATTCCTCAGCATCTTCTGCTGAGATGGTCATGCATCCGTCAAATAAAGAATATTTAATTTTTTTACATTATTATGGTTGGTGCAGTTTTGAAAATAATGTTGAATATAAGCAGAGAGAAATTTGAACTTGGGGAGGCTATCTTGTCTCAACTCAATTTCAAGGCAAATTGTACACTATTTCTCCATGTAGCACATGGAAGAAGGTTTTTGTGAATGTACTTTATTACATCGAGGAAATTTATTTTATTTTTAGGCACTGAGGGGATTTTTATGGTATTTTCACCCCATTCAGCATACATATATATTTCATAATATTAAGCTTTTTTACACTGATTTATTGAGGATTTTGAAGTGTGGAGTAGACACATAATCCTAGAAGACATGATTTTTTTTTTATATTTTTACCCTTCTTCATAATTGAGGTGCATTTAGTAACAGAGTGATTATGTGAAATGTCTGCTAGATACATTATAATGATTTTTCATTTTGACATTGCCATTTAGACATCACTTAAAAATCATTGCATCAAAATTGCTGTGTCAATGTGTCTGTACTAGGATGTCATTTTATCCTTGTGAGGTGTTCCTAAGAAATTCTCTAACTACTTTTGTCTAATTCAGTTTCTCCAAATGTACTTTGCTTTACTTTGTTGCTTTTCCAATTGATCTGTTGTCCAAAGTATTTTCTCAATTAATTTCTAAAAATTAATATTCTATAGGGAATATTCCTTTTATTCTACTTTTGGTTTTCATCTATAGTTTGATGCTATCATTATTAAGGCATTTGAGAGTTATGACGAGGATAGTAATCAGATTAAGATGAGATACAAGCGGAAGGGTTAATGTGTTATTTACAGATCACTAATGTTCTAGTTCTCGAGGAGTTTGGAAACAAAGGACCACAAGCTCAGTGACTGCTACTTCTTCCTAGACATGGTTTCCACAGTTCTGGTGTCTATCATCCGTGATCCAGGTTCACCATCAGGGCTGTTTCCTCTCAGAATTCTGAAGGAAAAGATGTTTCTTCTGTTGTTCCAGCTCCTGGTGTTTCACTGGCAACTGTTGTCAGTTCTTCTCTTTTGAAAGCATCACACTCATCTCTGTCTCTATCTTTGCATGAAATTTTCCACATGCCCATGTGTTTGTGTACAAATCTCCCCGCTTTCTGAAGATAGCCACATTAGGACATCAAGCAATAACCTTACCTTGATTCAAACGGTTACATATGTGCTAACCTTATTTTCAAATTACTCCCATTGTGAGGTCATAGTTATAAGTATGTAATTTATGGGAATAAGATTCAACCTATAGGATTCCTTTTGTTAAAGAAGGAATCCCTGTCATTTGATCGGCATTATGATACTTTCTTATGAATACATTCATGCTCAGAAAAAGAGGTAAAAGAAAGTGAAAGATAAAAGCAAGCAAGCAAACAAACATAAAAACAGTGGAAAGTGTTCATGTTTGAGGGTGCTTCCCCCAAAATAGAAGGGATAATATATATTGGGGATGAAAGAACCAGGGAATTATCAAATGATGAAGACCTCCATTTTTTCATAAATCTATATGCTTTAAAAAAAACCACAGTAATTATTCCAGACTCTCACTGCATTGTGCTTTTATATCAACAGGTTCACTTTCTTTATTTTCATGTCCAATGTTATTAAATTTTAATCTGTAATTCATAAGGCACCTACTTTAAGTTTATTTTTTCTTTCCAAAAAAAAAAAATAATCAGTAATGCTTCGATCTGTACACCGTTTAACTGTGTCATTTCCAGATTTGCTTAGTCTGTAATCACCTCAGAGAGCATATGGCCCGCAATGAGCCACACCTGGCACAAGTCTGTGCAGAAGGCAGCTTTAATAGATAGGCCGCGTGGGGCTTCCCAGCAAAGCCTTCGCTTCCTGTGCAACAGGGAGAATCTGCTGCCTCCTGAAAGGAGCGCACGGGCAACTGCAGGGCAACCCCAGCCGCAAAAAGGCAGTAGGACGTTTATGGAGCCCGTCCAGGGAGTGCACCCACTGGCTTTACTGCCTGACATTTCCCGCCTGAAGATTTGTGGATGGTGAGTGCTTACTAAGTCTATGAGGTGTTTGGTTTGGATAAAAATGAGTAAATTGCAATGTTAGATAAACATGCTGTTCACTTGTAGATGCTTTTTTCTTTTTTTTCTCTTTCGTACACGAGAGATTAAAACTTGCTTTCAGGTTATTCTGAGCTCAAACACCGACCATGAGTGTGAGTTGCTTAATATTGTGAGTCCCACTCTTTATCTTTCAAAGGAAGGTAATTCCTATATCAGAGTGCAAGACAGAGAGGCAAGATTGCTCTGACTTTGGTACCAACAAATATATTATATAACTATGTTTTTCTAGGATGAAAATTATAGCTTTATAGTGTTCTACACGGATCAGTCATGCCATTGTCCAGTAATTCCCTACCCAGATCAGTGTAATCTCTGCGACCTAAAAGTCAATTATGTACATGTGCTCAAGTGCTTCTATGTTGAACTGAGAGAAGCCCAGATTCTTCAGAGATAGATGAGACCCTTCCTCTTAATCTCTATCTCTCTTCTTGATCAAGTAGGCACCCAATATCATTAACAACTTTTCACTGTAAGGACGATGAGCTTTATTCCACAGCTATGGCCAAGTTTCCAGCGTACTTTTCCATACTCCTCACACACTCTTTTTGCTTTATTTATTGACCCACTTATTTAAATCTGAATTCTCTATTAAGCTTGATAGTTGACTTAAAAATGTATTTGGAAAAATGTTTGAATCTCTTCTGGCTGGGTGGTGTGTTCCAGCTTCCTGTAGGCCCTGCTGGCTTCATTTGACCCTAGCACTAACTCTACGGCACTCACCTCCCATTTCATACTCCACTGGCTCATAGAGCACTCTCCTATGCTCGTATCCCTGAGGTGGTTTCTGGTATCTGGTCTGTTAAATGCACTCTCTAACTTAACAAATAAAAACAAGATGATGCTGCTGTCGGTGGATCATCAGTGCTAACAATCAACAAAATAATGTTTAAGTGTTGGGCTTCTATACACGACTGAGGGTTATAGAGATTATAGCAGGGGAGGGATAGCAAAGTTTGGCTAAGTGCTAGAAAGGGCTATATGAAAAGTGAGTATGTTCTCACAACAGTGATCTCTTTCCTTTGATGCATCTTACAGTGTAGCTCAGGGTGAATCTATCTTCCTGCCTGAGCTTCCAAGTTCCGGAATTACACGTGTGGTCCACTATGCTGGGCTCACTCTATGCATAACTAACATGATGAACCATGAACTAAATCAATGAATTGTGTTATTCTGTACTTTAAAGATTGTGGTTGCTTTCAGATACATAAACATATGTCACAAAGCTGGATATGTGTACTGATATCAAAGTTTGGTTTCACGTGGGTACGAGGGAGTTCTCATAGAAGTCTGACAGTGGGAGAATTGTAGCTAAACCTGACCTGGGAAAGCAGAAGGAGAATCCTGTCTGATCTCTGTACTTCTGCCTTAGTTGAGTAGTAAAAGTGTTCTTATTCTCCCCTATTCCTTGCTCTTGATCTTTCAAGTTCCTCCCTCCCTTCCTTCCTTCCTTCTCTCCTTCCTTCCTTCCTTCCTTCCCTCCCTCCCTCCCTCCTTCCTTCCTTTTGTAAATTAAATTTTTATTTTTATATTAATTACAGTTTATTAACTTTGTATCCCAGCTGTAGTTCCCTCCCTCATTCCCTCCCAATCCCACCCTCCATTCCTCATCTCCTCTCATGCTCCTCTTCAAGTCCACCAATATGGGAGATCCTCCTCCCCTTCCATCTAACCCTAGCTTATTACATCATAACTGGCTGTATTATTCTCCTCTGTGACCTGGCAAGGCTGCTCCCCCCTAGGGAGGCACTGTCAAAGAGTCAGCCACTGAGTTCATGTCAGAGACAGTCCCTGTTTGCCTTACTAGGGAACTCATTTATCTATTGAGCTGCCATGGGCTACATCTGAGCAAGGGGTTCTAGGTTATATTCATGAATGGTCCTTGGTTGGAGTATCTGTCTCATAAAAGACCACTGTGTCCAGATATTTTGGTTCTTTTGTTCTCCTTGTGGAGCTCCTGTCCTCTCCAGGTCTTATTATCTCCCTCTTCTCTCCTAAGATTCCTTGCACTCTTCCCAAAGTTTGGTTATGAGTCTCAGCATCTGCTTTGATACACTGCCTGGTAGAGTCTTTCAGAGGTACTCTGAAAGACACACACGGTATATACTCACCTGTAAGTGGATACTAGACATATAATATAGGATAAACATACTAAAATCTGTACACCTAAAGAAGCTAAACAAGAAGGAGGACCCTGGGTAAGATGATCAATCCTCACTCAGAAAGACAAATGGGATTGACATTGGAAGAAGGAGAAAACAGGAAACAGGACAGGAGGCTTCCTTCTTTCTTGCTTTGAGTTTACTGTATGTGTTCAGTCTCACTAGCACAGAAAAGAAAATAATAGTCAAGTATCCCAACAGCTGACCCACCTAGAGATGAGAATTCATATTGTATGGATTTCTTTAATCATAGATGATTCCCTCCCAATAGAGAAACTTGTGTTTCTGATGTGCTTTTATTTCTTTTGGTCTTGCAGAACCCCAAGATGCTAAACTTTCTGTTATCTTTATTAACCAGAAATTTATTCTAGCTCTTTATTCAAAATGTCATATTTCAGACAACACCAAGTTTTAGCTCTTTTAGAGACGTGCCATTCACTCACAGCCACACATTAGCATCATCGGGAAAGCGCTATGTTTGAACTTGGCCTTTTCTTTTTCATGTTAGTTTTGAAGGCTAACCTACACTGTGGCACCATAAGAGGGTAGAAATCCAGCTGTGGTGTCCAGAGGTGATGAGTGTCAGGTAAGGTCATCAGGGTAGAGCCTTATGACTGGATGCAGCTGGCTTTGAGAAGAGAAGAGAGGGTGAACATTCACACATAGGTCCTGCAGTCTGGAATCACCTCAGGGTCACATTGTCAAGAGCAGTAACTCTTTACGTCTTCACCTCTGCCTTCCAGAGCTATAACCTCAGACATACATCTTTTCAGACTGTAGCCAGTTTGTGATTCTGTGCTATTAGCAAGACAAAATGACTAATAGAGAAACTTTTGAAAAAAAAAATGATGACTGTTTAGCACATATACCAGACCAACTGAATGACAATCCCAAGAAGTGTGACTGAAGTATGATGATTCCCTTTTTGCTCCTCAAGTGATTACAAAATAAAGTCACAGATGGTCACCAGGGCCTTGGACCTTGAACTGCTTTAAAACAAAAATCTCTTGTCCAGGTTTTCTTCCTCAGCTACAACAGCCCCCCTGGTGCTACTGCGTCTTCTCAGCAGTTTTTTTTCCCCTTTTGTAGAAAAGTTATATTTTTTCTTCTTATTTCCAAAGGAAAGCAGTGTTGGAAAGTTCAAGGAGATTTCACCTTACACCCATCAGAATGGCCAAGACCAAAAACTCAAGTGACAACTCATGCTGGAGAGGATGTGGAAAAAGGGGAACCCTCCTCCACTGCTGGTGGGAATGTAAACTTGTACAACCACTCTGGAAATCAATCTGATGCTTTCTCAGACAGCTAGAAATAGGGCTTCCTCAAGATACAGGCATACCACTCCTAGGCATATATCCAAAAGAGGCTCAAGTTCACAATAAGGACATTTGCTCAACAATGCTTGTAGCAGCTTTATTTGTAATAGCCAGAAGCTGGAAACAACCCAGATGCCCCTCAACTTAAGAATGGATGCAGAAATTGTGGTACATCTACACAATGGAATATTACTCAGGATTAAAAAATAAGGAAATCATGAAATTTGCAGGTAAATGGTAGGAATTGGAAAGGATCATCCTGAATGAGCTGTCCCAGAAGCAGAAAGACACACACAGTATATACTCACTCATATAGACATATAATATAGGATAAACCTACTAAAATCTATACATCTAAAGAAACTAATCAAGATGGAGGACCCTGACTAAAATGCTCAATCCTCTTCCCAAAAGGTAAAGAGGATGGACATCAAAAGAAGAAAACAGGAAACAAGTTAGGAACCTGCCACAGAGGCCTCTGAAAGGCTCTGCCCTGCAGATTATCAAAGCAGATGCTGAGACTTATTGCCAACTGTTGGGCAGAGTGCATGGAATCTTATGAAAGAAGTGGGAAATAGTAAGATCTGGAGAGGACAGGAACCCCACAAGGAGAGCAACAGAACCAGAAAATTTGAACACAGGGAACTTCCCAGAGACTCATACTCCAACCAAGTACCATGCATGGAGATAACCTAGAATCCCTGCACAGATGTAGCCCATGGCAGTTCAGTGTCCAAATGGGTTTCATAGTAATGGGAAGAGGGACTGCCTCTGACATAATCTGATTGGCCTGCTCTTTGATCACCTTCCCCTGAGGGGGGAGCAGCCTTACCAGGCCACAGAAGATGACATTGCAGCCACTCCTGATGTGATCTGATAGACTAAGATCAGAAGGAAGGAGAGGAGGACCTCCCCTATCAGGGGACTTGGGGAGGGGCATACGTGAAGAAGGGGGAGGGAAGGTGGGATTGGGAGGGGAGGAGGGAGGGGTTTATGGGGGATACAAACTGAATAAAGTGTAATTAATAAAAGTTAAAAAAAGAAATTAAAGACAATTCTGAGTCTAGAAAAAGCAAATCATGGAAGACATTGCTAAATGTGTCTATTCATACAATTGACTTAAAATTTTCTACTACTAAATTATTCTGAATTATTGTATGAATATCATCCTCAGTTCGTTATTATTCAATGATCGAATCAAACTGGAGAAGATACCAAAAACTACCTGATTCCAGCTTCTGTGTTATATTCATACATATTACAACATATATATTCTCTCTCTATATATGTATATACACACATGTATATGGTATATAAACTAAGGAATAGACAGGTAGAACAACTTTCTTTTTTATTATTTTTTTATTATTAGTTACATTTTATTAACTCTGTATCCCAGCTGTATCCCGCTCCCTCATTCCCTCCCAATCCCACCCTCCCTCCCTCATCTCCTCCCTGCCCCTTTCCAAGTCCACTGATTGGGGAGGACCTCCTCCCCTTTCATCTGACCCTGTTTTATCAGGTATCTTCAGGACTGGCTACAAAGTCCTCTTCTGTGGCCTAACAGGACTGCTCCTCCCTTGGGGGGTGGGGAGGTCAAAGAGCCTGCCATTGAGTTCCTGTCAGAAATAGCCCCTGTTCCACTTACTATGGGAAACCAATTAGTTACTGAGCTACCACGGGATATATCTGAGCAGAAGTTCTAGGTTATATCTATACATGGTCCTTGGTGGAATATCAGTCTCAGAAAAGACTCCTGTGCCAGACAGACATGGTATATACTCACTTATATCCACCTATAAGGTATGATAAACATAATGAAATTTATACACGTAAAGAAGATAAACAGGAAAGAGGACCCGGGGTAAGATGATCAATCCTCACTTAGAAAGACAAATGGGAGGTGCATTGGACATAGGAGAAAACAAGTAACAGGACAGGAGCCTACCACAGAAGGCCTCTGAAAGACTCTACCTAGCAGTGTATCAAAGCAGATACTAAGACTCATAACCAAACCTTGGGCAGAGTGCAGGGACTCCTATGAAAGGAGGGAGAGTTGGTATGACCTGGAGAGGACAGGAGCTCCGCACGGGCCAGACAACCTTCTTAAAGCCCACAGTTGGCATGGTGTCCTGAAGCACATTTGTTCCTCCCTGCGGCTTGCACTGCTTCATGCTCTGTCTTGTAAACTATCACCGACATTTCGTTCTGACGACCTTAATCTGCACTCAGCCTAGCTCCCTACTACAACAATTTAAGGACATTACTCAACGTTACAATTAAAAATGCTTATAAAGCCACCGTTCTCGGTCTAAACTTTTGCTGTTGATTCCTGTTGAGAATAGGGCCTGTTTTCAACAGAACTCCTTTATGAATTACACCCTTTAACTTCTGACCAGTTTTCAGCCCGCTGACCCTGCATTCTAGGTCGGTCATGGGCCCTAAATCAGATTAGTGCCTGAACATATGAATGTTGTCTCCTCTCATATTGTTGACAATCATATTTTTAGTGGTAATCTGGCCACCATATCAAGTGTGTGATGGCTGCCAGTGAGGGTCAAAAAGCTTCAGTAGTTGCTCTTTCTTCATCTTAGTTACAGTTGTGCTGTAAATTTATAGGGTCATAAATTTATAAAATAAATAGTCCTCTACTTTTGCTTGAATTTTATAAGGTGAAATTTAAATAAGACTGGCTCCTGGTGTTATAGTGACCCAAATAATGTTTCATTAAGCCTAAACTTTGAGTAAATTATTTCTAAACTGGTTTAGATGGTAATGAGATAATAATCATCAGAGAACAGCTTGGTGTCATGGCACAGCAGTCTTTGCCTAGCTGACTTGTGTGTTTTCCAGATCCCATGCTTAACTGACTAAAAACATTGTAGTTGAGGTGGACTCAAGGTCTGAAAATGTGCCCACAATGTGGGTAGAATTGAATTACATTTGAATTGTTTAAGTCACAAAGTTATGAACATAGCTGAAATAATGTGAGGAAAAATGCTAATTTCTCCTATTACACAGTTGGATGTGAATATTGGTTCAGTTGCCCTAATAAAATGTCAGAAAACTTGGGAAATTTATTTAGCCAAGTTAATAGCATCATTTTTTGAAAGTCAAGGTATTGACAGAGCTTCCATTAGCCAATACATAATTAACTAAAATAAATCTGGGAAAAATGGCTTTGCTTTCTGAATCATTTTGTGACAATAAGGAAATTAATAATGATGAGAAAGTATGAAAATGTCTAAATAAGGCAAGAATCACCTATGTTATACTGCAGCAAACCTATAACTATTAACATTTGGTACTTCAATATTTTTTCCTTATGCCCTTAAGTCAGATTCCATATTGGTCATGACTCTTTTTGTGATCTACCTTATAAAAACTTAGTTATAAAATGTATTCTATATTTTAAAATGGCTTTATGTTTTTTATTAGATAAATGGTACATCCTCATTTATTACTATTATTATAAATGTTAGACCAAAATGTAGATGAGGAATCAGACATAAAATAAATTATGGCCAGTCAATTTATAAGAAATAGTTACATCTAATTTCCAAGTACCTATTTATGGTTGAGGAAGTATTATGTTATTTTTTTAATAATAATTTTTAGTGTTAGAATAACTCCTTGTAAATTATATGATGACCATATGGGCTGCTTTTCCTCAATTCAAAGCAAGTGATTAGTTCTGAATACCTTTTTCCAGAAGTGATATAACATGCTATTATTCATCTACTACAGCAAAAAAAAGAAATGAAACACGGTAGCTCACACTGACACACAGAACGTTTTCATAAGGAAACCTCAGTGCTAGGATCCTGACTGGGGTGAAATGATTCCGCGATAAAAACAGTCACAGATTCTTGGTTTCATCACAATGATGTGTGGCTAGGTAGCAGTTCTCTTCATAATTTAAACCTTTTCATAGTTTAAAATTATGAAAAAACCACTTTATAATGTCTAGATATGTAAAGGATGTCAGGTGTGGAATAGGTGGAAGAAGAGAGAGGTAGATAATGAGTAAAATGTATAATAGTCACGCTAACGTGCGTATCATTCACCTCGAGCATTATTCAGAATATCATGATCAAGCATGCCAATAGTACACTCGTCACCTCAAACATCAATCATCTCTTTACCAGAGAATAGGAAAGTGTTTTAGTTTATTTAAAGATATGCAATAATCTGTAACTACTTACTGACCCACAGGACACATACGTTAGCCTGCCTGAGTAGCTAATCCTTCTGTTTGGTTTTTGAACAAGAACTCACTATGTAGACTAAGCTGGCCTTGAACTGACAGAGATCCTCCTGCCTCTACCTCTTGTGTGCTGGGATTAAAGACATTGAGCCACCACCTCCCAGCTTAGATTTCTCTATCAATTGAAAAAGTGAATATTTAACTCTCTATAACAGAAACAATGATTCACAAAAAAAACCCAGTAATATATTTATGTAACTGTGATTAAATTTCCTATCAACTTGATGGGCCAATGACTTAGAAAAACTCTTACTGTATTTGTTAAGATTTTATTCAAAGTTTATTTTTAGAATAGACAGGTAGTTTGTGTATCACATTAGGTCCAGGGAATGCTTGTTCACAGTCCTGATAAAGAGAGATAACAAATTCACCCGTGGTTGACCATAGAGAAAAGATCTTCTGACGCATAGGTACTGGCAAGCTAGATTAAGCTGCTAAAACTTTGTAGTCTCTGAGTTCAAATTCCCTGTTTGTGATGGACAAACTGTGTGCAACCATCATCCAGCACATTTTATACTAACCTATGGAAGTTGGATTTAGGAAAAGGACACCAGAAAAAGCTGATACTCCACCCACTGCTAATGCTGTGAGTTTTAATTCTACCCTTTGTCTCTGACTTTTGAGGATCCTGTCTTCATCTGGTATTCCTGAAATTGTAGTAGGGTGTTGTTTTGTCTACAAGTAAGATAACTCATAATTTTGACAGCTTTAGTGACAATGTTCGGATATTGATGGAGTTAGTGATTTCTGGAGGAGAAAGAATGATTATTACAGCAACATGACATCTGCAGGCCTCATTAGCAAGAACACAGCTAAATTTTGGCCAAATGGCTGTTAAAGTAACTTTGTCTTATTGAGTAATAATAGTGAGGAGTTGAGAATACATTTTTGTCTTGTGTTATTGATGTCTTTAGATGATAAATGTCCTGTCTGTAACAGACTCCATAGTTGGCATTGCTCAGCTCAGACACACAGGCTCTGAGAAGGAGGATCGGTTTATATGGAAAGTTTTGTTTTTATTATATAACTGATACAAGGTATAATCTCTTTACTTGCCAGCTATAACATATTTGTTAGAACTAGGAAACTATGTGACCTCATGTGATTTTTTTTTAGGCTCACGTGGAATACTGACTGAAGGGTATTTCAAGTCTTCTGTTTAAAATATCAGAGAGGAACACTCTGCAGACATAATATCTTTTCAAGAAGCTCACACATGACTGTAATCCTAGTTTGTAATAGGCTGGTCAGAAGTTCAAGGTCATTATTGACTACAGAACACGTTCAAGATAAGCCTGGTCTAAGTGACATGTGCCCTAAATCCCCAAAGAATATATTACAAGTCTCTAGAGCATCCTCTGTTCACTTCAGCTTGTTTGCTACTGTCCTCTTACTTGTCTCTCTTCCCCTGTTAATGTCTGTGTTTAAATACATATTTAACGTTTTAAGGAAATAAACTTCCTCTGGCTTAGTTTCAATGGAAAAAACAAGCATACATTATCGTAAGGGATGCACAATTACTTTACATGACATTTGCTGAAGCAGGCAAACTCATATCAAAATTTTTACTTTTGCTGCCATATGTTCCCAATCTAGTTGTTACTGCTTTTTAGAACTGCCCTGACCATTGCTAACTCTTCTCTATACAAGGAGACTTTCTCCTCAATATGGAATTGGCTTTGGGTCTCTCCCTTTATATCGGCTCATGTTAAGATGTGTTTTGATTGGGTTAAAGTCACATCTCATGAGGCAACTATTAACGGAACACATTTCTATACCCATGTGAAGAGAGAAATGTGGTCCTCACAGGAAGAAAATGTGCAGATGGGTAGCTATTCAGTGTGGGCCAAGTCTAGCTCAAAGCCTCAACTTCATATGCTGCTGTAGTTAAGACTCAGAACTGATAGGTTGTTGGTGTGTGTCTATTTTCATAGGGCACTAGTTGCTTCAGGAAATGACACAGGTAAGAGGTTAGTTGGCATTTGAGCTGAGAAGATGTTTGTTGGCATTTGAGCTCTTACATTCCTGGATTGATTTTTCTATCCTAATGAAACAACAACAAAAACAAATAAATACACAAACACTAGAAAATGAAAGAACTCAAAGAAATTCTTGATAAAAATTTGAAATTACTTTATTCCCCTAGTAATTCCATAGAGCTAAAGGTGTAGCTCAGTGGTGGAGAGCTTTCTGTGGATGTGTGAGGGCCTGGATTCATAGCCCTGCAATCAAACAAACAAGCAAAGAAACAGGCAAAACAAAATACAACAGCCTCCAACAAGGTTAAAAAATGGAAAATGAAAAAAATACTCCCCAGGCAAGAAGGAATGAGAGTTAGGCATTAAATGGGGATATAGATGCCAGAGTCAAGGTGGATGTCTTCAAAATCACTTTGCCTGTTGAGTTAAGCATGAGCCAGCCTAAAAGCAGACCCATGGCCCTGTCTGCAAGGAAAGAAGTCTGGCTGCTTAGTCAGCTCACTGTGGGGTGAGAAGCTGTTGCTGTGGATTCATGAGGTGAAGGGTCCCGTAACTGAGCAGATTTCCAAACCTGAACGTTTACAAGGAGCTTAAATCATAGAACTTATTGCTTTGATTCCTGTCGTTCTCAGCTTTCTCACAATTGTGACCTCTGCAGCTTTTAGAACGATTTTTATTTTCTTAAAATTTAAGAAGCTATAGTCAGATGGGCCGTAGGCCTTACGGGAGAACCCACTGATACTCTACTAAACGGACATAGTGTTAAACTATCTCCTGATGACTGACCATTATCCTTGTAGATTGGTTCATCTATCGACTCTCATCGGAAAGGCTTCCTTTTGTAGCAGTGACCAACACAGAGACCCACAACTGGTCCAGGTAGAGAGAACATGATGCTGTAGGATGCTTGGCTTTAAGCGGGATGTCCCTCCTCTCCAAGGCTCGGGGATGGTTGGATAAGAGAAGGTGGGAAGATTGTAACAGCCAGAGGGAAAGGAATATGACCAAAATACATTGTACAAAGTTCTCAAAGTCCATTCCCCTTTTGATTTTTTCCTTAGTTTACTGATCCATTGGTTGTTAATATGTGTGTTGTTTAAAACACGCATATTTAATATTTCCTCCAATATTCTTCCCCTGTTTTGTTATTTATCCGTGTGTGTGTGTGTGTGTCTGTGCGTGTGTGTGTGTGTGTGTGTGTGCTCACACGTACAGTGTGCATGGAAGCTAGCATCTGGGGTCAGCTTTTAGTGTCTTCCTCTATCTCTTTCTCCATTATTTTTTTGTGATAGATTTTCTCATTGAATCTGGTCCCCAATTAGAGAAGCTACAAAGTGTTCCTATTTTGAGGCCAGTTGCTTGTGTGGCTGTTAGTCCCCCTCTATGCTCAGCGTCCCCATGTAGGGCGTTCACTACCTCTCCCATGTTGCCATGCGTGGTGTTCAGACTCCACACGGTCCCACCTGCTATCCTGCCATGTCAATACCTGAAAACAATGTGTAATAGACTCTGCCACAAAAGAAATAATACTTTCCAGCATTTTCCTCATTTCTGGGAGACCCAGTGAGGCTTCTTGCCTGACTATCAGCTTCCCCAACACAGCCTAGCCTGTCAATCTGTAGGTTTCTGCCTCAAGCCTAAATGTTCGTAAAGACCAGTTGACTGAAATAATCAATTAGATTATTGGCAAGACTCTTTTTGTTTCTACCAGACAAAGTGGAAATAATCTTAAATGTTGGCAATGATTTCTCTTCTTCTCTTTGGCCTGGACAATAAGCTATAGTTAATTTCTCAGTTGGGTGCCTGTGCTACATAAGATTTTGAGTACAGGGAATCATATGAAAGAAGGGGAATTAGTATGATGGGGAAAGGATAGGAGCTCCACAAGGACCAAATATATCTGGGCACAGGGTCTTTTCTGAGACTGACATTCAACCAAGGACCATGTATGGATATAACCTAGAACCCCTGCTCAGATGTAGCCTGTGGTAGCGCAGTAACCAATTGGTTTCCTATAGTGAGGGGAACAAGGACTATTTCTAGCAGGAACTCAATGACTGGCTCTTTGACCTCCCCACCCCCCAAGGGAGGAGCAGTCCTGTTAGGCCACAGAGGAGGGCATTGCAGCCAGTCCTGAAGATACCTGATAAAACAGGATTGGATGAATGGGGAGGAGGTCCCCCCTATTAGTGGACTTGGAAAGGGGCAGGGAGGAGATGGGGGAGGGTGGGATTGGGAGGGAATGAGGGAGCGGGATATGACTGGGATACAGAGTTAATAAAATGTAACTGATAAGAAAAAATAAAATTAAAATAAAAAATAGAATAGATTGCCTTTATTGGGAGAGATTTTTTTATTAATTACACTTTATACATTTTGTATCCTCCTATAAGCCCCTCCCTCCTGCCCTCCTGATCCCACTCTCCCTCCCCCTTCTTCACGCATGCCCCTCCCCAAGTCCACTGATAGGGGCGGTCCTCCTCTCCTTCCTTCTGATCTTAGTCTATCAGATCACATCAGGAGTGGCTGCAATGTCATCTTCTGTGGCCTGGTAAGGCTGCTCCCCCCTCAGGGGGAGGTGATCAAAGAGCAGGCCAATCAGATTATGTCAGAGGCAGTCCCTCTTCCCATTACTATGTAACCCACTTGGACACTGAACTGCCATGGACTACATCTGTGCAGGGATTCTAGGTTATCTCCATGTATGGTACTTGGTTGGAGTATGAGTCTCTGGAATGACCCTTGTGTTCAAATTTTCTGGTTCTGTTGCTCTCCTTGTGGAGTTCCTGTCCTCTCCAGATCTTACTATTTCCCACTTCTTTCATAAGATTCCATGCACTCTGCCCAGCAGTTGGTAATCAGGCTCAGCATCTGTTTTGATAGTCTGCAGGACAAAGCCTTTCAGAGGCCCTCTGTGGCAGGTTCCTAGGTTGTTTCCTGTTTTCTTCTTCTTCTGTTGTCCATCCCTTTGCTTTTCAGGATGGGGATTGAGTGTTTTAGTCAGGGTCCTCTCTCTTGCTAATTTCTTTAGATGTACAGGTTTTAGTAGGTTTATCCTATGTTATATGTCTATATGAGTGAGTATATACTGTGTGTGTCTTTCTGCTTCTGGGACAGCTCACTCAGGGTGATCCTTTCCAGGTCCCACCATTTACCTGCAAATTTCATGATTTCCTTATTTTTCATTGCTGAATAATACTCCATTGTGTAGATGTACCACAATTTCTGTATCCATTCTTCAGTTGAGGGGCATCTTGGCTGTTTCCAGCTTCTGGCTATTACAAATAAAGCTGCTACAAGCATTGTTGAGCAAATGTCCTTATTGTGTACTTGAGCCTCTTTTGGATATATGCCTATGAGTGGTATGGCTGGATCTTGAGGAAGCGCTATTCCTAGTTGTCTGAGAAAGTGCCAGATTGATTTCCAGAGTGGTTGTACCAGTTTACAATCCCACCAACAGTGGAGGAGGAACAGGTTCCCCTTTCTCCACAACCTCTCCAGCATGTGCTGTCACTTGAGTTTTTGATCTTGGCCATTCTGATGGGTGTAAGGTGAAATCTCAGGGTTGTTTTGATTTGCATTTCCCTAATGGCTAATGAGATTTTTATGAATATGTTTGTATCCAAGCAGCTAAGGCAAAGGCACAAGACTGGTGGAAAAGAACAATGAAAATGTTATCAGAGTATCTGCTTTTGTAACTCCAATTTCCCAGCCCACTCTTGTGTTTGGTAAAAGTCCAGTTTCATAAGGAATTTAGGACACTTTTGGAGGTCGATCGTGTAAATGCTGGGAAGATCGTCATCACACTCACACACACACACACACACACACACACACACACACACACGCACGCACATACACACACACACCAGGCAGAGAGAGGGAGAAGGAAGATTACATATGGAGAAGGGGAGGAGAGAGGAACACAGGAGGAGAGAGGCAGTCAGGGAGGGAGGAAGAGGGCAGGAGCCACTTACTTATGTAGAATTATGGGATGGTTTGAGGCTCTGTGTAAAGACTTCTGAAGCAGCACAGGGTGTGCTGTCATTAGCAGTTACAGTGACGTGTAAAGGAAAGAACAGCATTTCCGTGGATCAAGTGCTCAGGGCTCCCCAGGAAGTGGGCAATTAGAGTGGGAAAGATTGGAGTACATATGGGAAGTGTTCTCCGGAAGCTCCCAGAATATAGGCTGAGGCGGATGTCTGGATGCCTAGGTCAGGAGCAGCCAACAGCTCTTGGAATTGGTCTCACTGAACGTACAATGACATAACAGGGCTTTAACAATTTGAGATTTCTGAATTTTATAAAGCCAAAGTAAAAGGCATTTGCATCATGCTTAATGTATATCTATTCAGTTTATAACATTCCCTAGGATGTGAATTCCAGGTTCTCTTTTCCTGATTACTTCCCAACATATATCTAGCAAAGAGGGGGTCTCATGTCTGTCCTTGTTCTGCGGAGTGTCAGGGGTCCCCTGGAGCAATGCTGCCATCTCCCTAGTGATTGCAAGATGCAGAAAGAAAGCAGAAATGGAAGAGGAGCAGACACTTGGCTGCACGAGCTATTTCTGCACACTAGATTTGGGACAGATGCTCCGGCTGATGAGCTGCTAGTTAAATGTTGTCACTTTTACTGCTTTCTGTGCTGATGATCAAGCTATAAATACCACAATCAATTGCTCAGGTCTCCTTTAAATCGCCATAAATAGTAAAGAAGTGGAAAAAAGTTTCCCACAAGGTCTTGAAAAGGCTAGAGATCAGTTCTGTATAAACATTTATTATCCCCAACTTCTGTTTTTTGGCCTCCATTTCTCCTAGTGGGTTCAAAAATCAATGATGTTACCATTTTCTGTCACTGTAGCTATTCTTGGGTGTGGAGATGAAATGATGAAAATGATACTTTTATTTTCATATCTTATAATACAAGACTATGACTCGCCTCACTGCATCTTACTTTTTCTGTTACTTTAGTCTGTGTGAACAACAGGAGTATTGTTCCAAAGATATGGATTTTGTGTATGTGTGTGTGTGTGCGTGTGCACACGTGCAGATAGTCATGTCTCCACCTGTGAAAGAATAAAACTATGGGAACACGTACTTGGTACCCAAGCAGTTGGTCTCCTTGTTTTGCTTTTCTATGATGTCTTTTAAGGTGGCACATGCTTGTGGACCTGGTAAGTGGGAGATAAAAACAGAAGATTCAGCAATGCAAGTTCCAGGCCAGCCTGATCTATATAGTGAGTTCCAGGCTACCCTTTTCTGTATAGTGAGTTCCAGGGTATCTTTATTTATATGGCAAAATCTAGTACAGTCAGAACTGCATAGTGACACCCTGTCTTTTTAATATTGGTAGAAGATTTATGGGTACGAATCTTTTCCCTGTGAGCCTGAAGAGAGATCTCTCTTCTTGTAGGAAGAAAATCTTAATAATCCACTGAAGGCTCAACATTTAATGAGAAGCTTTTATCTGAAAGACATTGGTCATCTTCCATGAGTAAAACATAGGGTGCAAACTTGAAAATAAAGAGAAGCATATTTGCAAAGCACACATGAAATGGATGCATTTCAGAGTCTCAGCTATAGTTCTTGCATGTTCCTTTTTGCACCACTTTTCCTTCCCCGCTCATTCTCAACATAGACGTGAAATTCAGGTATGAACAGATAAATGGGCAAAGAACACAATGAGCAAAGCACTTAATACTAGGCATCTGGTATGGGGAACACTGAGGGTGTTCCTTTAAGTATAACCCTCCGAGTTAAAGTTATGACCACTAGGATTAAAGAGAAGACATAATATTAGAATAACCCTATGCCGGTCAAAGGCGTGGTCTTGCCTGGTTGTGGAGGCACATGTTTATAATCCCAGTACTTGGGACCCTGAGGCAGGAGGATGGCGATTTCAAGATCAATCAAAGATACATTATTGAGTTTGAGGCTTGTTTAAGCAACACACTGAGATACTGTATCAAAGAAAAATATTGAAAATTATGAACTTAGGACTCAAACCTTGCACACAATATTTCTTTCAGCATTTATTACTTTTATATATATATATATATATATATATACTATCAAGAGTTATATATATACTACATATATATACTTTATATATGTATAAAGTATATACATATATACTATCAAAAGTTAGCATTTTATTTCTGAAATAGAGATCATAATATTACCCACCCTTAATTCCTCACCCTGAAGGACTGCCGTGGGTGGTGATATCTCTCTCTGTGTGAGTTTCTCTGTCTTTGTGTATGTGCACTGCCTAGAACAAATCAAGTATGAAAATATTGCCGATCTCTTTTATTGTGATTGTTATTCACGTAAATATTTTCACAACAACAGTGATCACTATTGAGCATTAATAGTAATAAGAATAGTAACAGCCGATTCTAGTTTAAAGGAAAAGTAACAGAGCAAAGCAGGGACTTCAGGTTTTCCTTTTTGTGCTGGCGCTCCTGTGACCGTCCCTTGTATAAAGTGTTGTGTTGCTTAGATTGTAATTGAAATAGAGAAAATAAATGCTCATTTATCATTTATAATGCTCATCTCTATATTTGGAAATAAAACTCAATATATCATGTTATCACTTAAGTAAAAGGATTTATATATAATTATCAAATAAAGGATTATTCACTGTTCCAGGAATTTTGGAACCAAGTGAGCAGAAAAACAAACATTGCTTTATACCTGATGTCGTATTACTTACTCCCAGGATTATTCCGGAAGGGCTTGTCATTGTGGCTATCCCACCGTAAACATAACACATTTGTATAAACCTGTTCCAATTATTTTAGGTTGACAGCAAGAAGAAAACTAGTAATGAGGGACTGTGGAGCCCAGGCAGGCAATTTGCTTCATTTTCTTCACTCCTTTACTTTTCCAGTGCCCTTATATGGCCCTTGGACTTTATAGTTCCAGCACGTGGAGGAGGGGAGGGCTCCCTCACACGGTGAGAGAGTAGGAGAATGGTGTTGCCTAAATGTTATGTCTCCATCAAAACTCATGTTGAAATTTATTGCCAGAGTAAAGTATTATGAGCTGGTAATTGGATTATAAGGCTTCTCCCTTCATGAATGCCATTAGTTGTTTTTAAAAGTCTTATAGGAGAGCTAAGTCCATCTGCCTGTCACCTTCTATCATTAGAAGACAATGTTCCTCTCCGCTGGAGGACATGTTCAGGGTGCCATCTTGAAAGTATACCCCCACTTGGACACTAAAGCTGGCAGCACCTGCACCTTGGGTTTTCTATCTTCCACAACTGGGAGAAATAGACTGATGTTCTGTCTAAGCCACTTAGCTTCCAACATTCCAGTCACACAGCACAGAAAAACAACTGATGTGGCAGAAGAGTCTAGGCACATAAAGGGGCAGGAAGAAGCAACTGTAGCCTTAAGGACTAGGCCAAAGGTCTTTTAAAATGGCAGTCAGCATAGATGAAGACAAAATTCAAGACACACTGGGGACAAAAAACAGATAAAGCATTGCTGTAGAAAGAAATTTCATACCTAAGATGTCTATTATCAACAAATCCTGTTTTTATCCCGAGGAACAAAGAATACCTAGATTGCTTTTATATCAAATTATTTTAAATTTTACTGTGAGTATTCAGATTTTTAAATAGCCACTAGTCAAACACATCTTGTTGATGTCTCCGTCCTCTTGCTATCTACTTCATAACTTCCAGGTCCTAAATCCTCGGGCAAAGGTTCCCAAATGACTTATGTTTAGCTTCAGTGTATAAATCACCTTTCCCTGGTGTGATGAAGGTGAAAAATCATTCTTTTTTAGAGGAAAAATTATCTTGGTGTTAACTTTAGATGTCAAGATTCTCAAAGTTAGAAGAGATGAAACTGAATCCTCTTACGAGCACTTGTGATCCTGAGGGAACATGGCGGCCTGAGGTTTTCAAGTCTTTCCTCACTGCAGTGAGATGTAAGTCTTGTTTTCCCCAGGTGGATATGATTTGTGAATTCACATAATTTTAATGTTAAAAAGAAAATAGTTATAAACTTTCTATATCTCTTCATACAATGTCTTGTTAGGCATTATTCTTAATCCAGTATTCGACACTCTCTACTTTTGATCTGATATTGAATTACATAATTCAGATGACTACATAATTTATTGAAATTAGAGGTTATTAAAATATCTTTATTTGTTATAGTGCTCATTGTTTAAATGACAAAAATAGGTTTTCAGATTTCATTAGCATAAACACTATTACTTTTTTAATTATAGTTATATTTAGTTAAACCAAGGTATCAGATCACAAATGTAATAAATGTTTAATTTAATTTTACAGTGGACATTATGGAGTTTCTAATGATCAAAGAATTAAATATTAATTTACTCATCTGTCTGGATGGAATTGTTTTTATTGGCAGAAAACCTTTCCAGTTTTTAAAAATAGGAGGTAATGTGAGGTAATGAGATCAGGTGATTTGCTTAGCATTGTAAAGAGTGCCATTGTTTGAACCTAGAAATAAGCTCCAGTGATGGCTTCTTACCTGTGTCAGCCCAGCCACCTCTGTTCTACGATTCTCAGCAAAACTATTGTGTTTTATAAAAGCCCGCATAGTAACATTTTTAGCAGACAGTAAACTGTCAGCGCCTCTCAGCCGCCAGAGCCTCTCTCAACCTCAGCAGACAGCTTCTTTTTGAAGTAGACCAACAGGATGCCACGGAGTGAACATGAGACAGTGGAATGCAGTTCTGAATGGGATGTTTATGCCACATTCCCTCCCCTCAAGGCTCAAATATAATTATGAAAAAGAAGATGTACAGATACATCGTAAGAGCCAATGGAAGTGGCCAATGGCTGTAAAATCACTGCCAGGAGGTTGCCCTTTCTCCACATCCTCTCCAGCATGCATTATCCCTTGAGTTTTTGAACTTAGCCATTCTGAGGGGTGTAAGGTGAAATCTTGGGGTGGTTTAGATTGCATTTCTTGAATGACTAAGGACGTTGAGCATTTCTTTAAGTGTTTCTCTGCCATTCTATATTCTGCCATTCTATATTCTGCTTAGCTCTGCATCACATTTTTTTTAAATTGGATTACTTGATTTGTTCCTGTTTAACCTCTTCAGTTCTTTATATATTCTGGATATTAGTCCTCTGTCAGATGTAGGGTTGGTGAAGATCCTTGCCCAGTCTGCAGACTGTCATTTTGTTCTGAAGACAGTGTCCTTTGCTTTACAGAAGCTTTTCAGTTTCATGAGGTCCCATTTATTGACTGTTGCTCTTAGAGCCTGTGTTGTTGGTGTTCTGTTCAGGAAGTTGTCTCCTGTGCCAATGAGTTCTAGGCTGTTCCCCACTTTTTCTTCCAACAAGTTTAGTGTGTCTGGTTTTATGTTAAGGTCTTTGATCCACTTGGACTTTAACTTTGTGCAGGGTGATAAATATGGGTCTATTTGCATTTTTCTAAATGTAGACATATTGTTAAACCAGCAGCATTTGTTGAAGATGCTGTCTTTTACCATCATATGGTTTTGGCTTCTTTGTCAAAAATTAAGTTTTCATAGGTGCATGGGTTTATTTCTGTGTCTTCGATTCTATTCTGTTGATCCACCAGTCTGTTTCTATGCCAGTACCATGCAGTTTTTATTACTGTTGCTCTATAGTACAGCTTGAGATCAGGGATGGAGATACCTCCAGGTGTAAATATAACCTTGAACAACCACTTTGGAAATCAATCTGGCTCTTTCTCAGAACATTAGGAATAGCGCTTCCTCAAGATCCAGCTATAGCACTCCTAGGCATATACCCAGAAGGTACCCCACCATTGAATAAGGACAGTTGCTCAACTATGTTCATAACAATTTTTGTTATAGACAGAATCTGGAAACAACCTACATGTCTTTCATTGGAGCAATAGATACAGAAAATGTGGTACATTTACACAATGGAATACTACTCAGCAATTAAAAACAAGGAAATCATGAAATTTGCAGGCAAATGGTGGGAACTAGAAAAGATCATTCTGAGTGAGGTAACCCAGAAGCAGAAAGACACACATGGTATGTACTCACTTATAAGTGGATATTAGCCATATAATATAGGATAAACATACTAAAATCAATAGTTCTAAAAAAGCTAAGCAAGAAGGAGAACCTTAAGGAAGATGCTTAAACCTCATTCAGAAGGCACACAGGATTGACATCAGAAGTAGGAAAAGACAAGGAACAGTACTGGAGCCTTCCACAGAGGACCCCTGAAAGACTCAACCCACCAGGGTATTGAAGGAGATACTGAGACTCATAGCCAAACTTTGGCCAGAGTGCCAGAATCTTTATGGAAGAAGAAGAAGATAGAAAGACCTGGTGTGGTCAGAAACTCCACAAGGAGAACAAAAGAGCCAAAATACCTGGACCCAGGGGACCCTGCAGGGACTGATATTCCAACCAAGGATCATGCATGGAGAGGACCTAGACCTCCTGTTGGAAGCGCATGGAAGCGCATGCTGCTCAGTTTTCAAGTGTGTCTCCTGGTAAGGGGTACAGGAGCTATCTCTGACATGAAGTCAGTGGCTGGCTCTTTGATCACCTCCCCCTGTCTGGGGGTGCAGCTTTGCCAGGCCACAGAGGAAGATGATGATGCATCCAGCCTTGATGAAACCTGACAATCTGGCACTTTCTCAGACAACTAGGAATAACGTTTCCTCAAGATGCAGCTATACCACTCCTAGGCATATATCCAAAAGATTCTCAAGTACACAATAAGGACATTTGCTCAACCATGTTTGTAGCAGCGTTATTTGTAATAGCCAGAAGCTGGAAACAGCCCAGATGCCCCTCAGTGGAGGAATGTATGCATAAATTGTGGTATATCTACATAATGGAATATTACTCAGCAATAAAAACAAGGAAATCATAAAATTTGCAGGTAAATGGTGGGATCTGGAAAAGATCATCCTGAGTGAGCTATCCCAGAAGCAGAAAGATGCACACGGTATATACTCACTCATATAGATATATAATATAGGAGAAAATCCTGTCTTAGGAACAACGGATGGCTGTTGGGGAAGAAGAGCCAGTGTTTCTCAGACATGGCGCCCCCAAGAGGCTTCTCATGCTGCAGAAGATGGTTTTAAGTGTATGCACGCGCACACATCACTTAGTGGACTCTGTGGGGTTAAAAAGAAAAGCCCACTTAAAATCAGGAAGGACGAGCAGTAGGAGAGTAGGGAGGAAATTGAAATTGGAGGAGAGGGAATGGAATGTAGATTTGATTAAATCACAGTATATGTATGTCCAAAATTCTCAAATAAGAGAGAAATGTGTATACAAGACTGTATTCTATGAACTGAAATTCGTGTTAGGACTAAATCATGTGCTTTAAGCCACTGGCTTAAAGAAAATACAAAAAAATACAAGTTTTTTTTTTTTCCCTTGTGGAAATTTTTATATTTTCCCTAACGAAAATACGAAGGTTGAAGAGATTATATTAGTTCTCCTGCTTGGGGAATTACATCAGGTTTCCCATGTTTATAGGTTAGAGAAGATTCTGCTACATAAGTTTCACAGTGCTTGTTGAACGAGTTTAGAACTGAGAATTTTTAAAAATCCATTAGAAAGTGGCAGGTATGGGGTAGTGATGTGGTCTTATTTTTGCTGACATTTTGGTCTTCAGATAAGGAAAGCACTGTGGCTCTAACTGAACCTATTGATAGTCCTGTGTGTGGATTCCTTTGTTAAACTGACACTAGACAATGTTGCAAAAGCAAATTGAAAATATGTTTTATCATCTAGTATGAATCTTATCAATTTCATGTTAAACTTTCAGTGCAATCAAGAGTTTTATTACGTTACATATTTATTATCAAATTTTAAATTGATACACTTGTATTCTTTTTTAAAATTTATTTATATTTTTATAAATTACAGTTTATTCACTTTGTATCCCCGCTGTAGCCCCCTCCTTCATCCCCTCCCAATCCTACATTCCCTCCCTCATCTCCTCCCATGCCCCTCCCCAAGCCCACTGATAGGGGAGGTCCTCCTCCCCTTCCCCCTGACCCTAGCCTATTAGGTCTCATTAGGACTGGCTTCATTGTCTTCCTCTGTGGCCTGGCTAGGCTGCTCCCCCCTAAGGGGGAGGTGATCAAATTGCCAGCCACTGAGTTGTATTTTTTCAGTAAGTCAGGTGAGAGAGAAATCTTGCCACTAACAAAGCATACTAAGTAATTCTGAAATTATCTTATGCAAGGATAATTTCCCATGCCTCTGTAGCAGTTTCTGTCTTTGGAAAAGGCTATTTTGGTGTTGCTGTGATAGATACTCACAGAGTTGTGATGGAAAACAACCTGAATCTGTTATCCGATGGTTCTGGAGTCCAGAAGCAACCCAGAAGTCACTGAGCTAAATAAGGTGCTATATGGGGTGCATTCTCTCTGGAGGATATGGTAATTGAATGATTTTTTTCGGCCTGCTCTACTTAACAGAGGCTACTGCATTCCTTAACATGTGGACCCATTTGCCTTCCACATCAGCATTCTCTGTGCAAACCACTGTGGTCACACTGGGCCCGCTTGTGCAGTCAAGGTCAGTTGGGTAGCAACCTGACAATGACCTAACTCTGGAGCTCTGTTTAGGTAGATTGTGAGTTCTTTGTTTTATTGATAACCCTCATCACATAGAGACACAGAGTAGCCTATATTAAGTAGAGTTGGCAGAAAAAAGAATTCTCTTCCATAGCTTCCGAACAGAATGCACCCAGCTTGCACTTTGTTTAGCTCCATGACTGCTGGGTTGCATCTGGCATCCAGTACCATCAGATAACAGATCTGCATTGTTGGATCCGTATGAGATCCAACCTCAGAAGTCATCCTATTCTTTATTTGGTCCATTTTTTAAATTATATTGCTTATTTGATGTCCATCAGCGTTTGACATAGATGCTGGTGTTACATTGTGAATAGGTGTCTTAAGTACACATTTACTAAACAACAATAACAGAATAAGCGAAGAACCAGACATTGTTTTTCTACATTTCTGTTTCTGTAATCCAGGCTATCCCCTATCCTAGGGAAAAGAAATTTAGGTTCATTTTTATGGTGGCCAAATTCTCAGAGGATCATTTTGGTGAAGTTTGGCCTGGGTAAAATAACTACACATACATGTTCCAAAGAAGACTTTTTGGCGGAATACATACAGTTTATGAGGCAATGAAGGAGTGACAAATATCCTCCCTAAAGAGCAGGCAAATTTTTTTTTAATTATTTTTTTCTTTTTAGTTACATTTTGTTAACTCTGTGTCCCAGCTGTATCCCGCTCCCTCATTCCCTCCCCAACCCCACACTCCCTCCCTGGTCTCCTCCCTGCCCCTTTCCAAGTCCACTGATAGGGGAGGACCTCCTCCCCTTTCATTTGACCCTGTTTTATCAGGTATCTTCAGGGCTGGCTGCAAAGTCCTCCTCTGTGGCCTAACAGACTGCTCCTCCCCGGGGGGGGGGTGAAACAGCCTGCCCTTGAGATCCTGTTAGAAATAGTCCGTGTTCCCCTTACTTTGGAAAACTACTTGGTTACTGAGCTACCACGGGCCACATCCGAGCAGAAGTTCTAGGTTATATCCATAGATGGTCCTTGGTTGAGTGTCAGTCTCAGAAAAGACCCTGTGCCCAGATATGTTTGGTCCTTGTAGAGCTCCTATCCTTTCCATATCATACTAACTTCCCTTCTTTCATATGATTCCCTGCACTCTGCCAAGGGTTTGGTTATGAGTCTTAGTGTCTGCTTTGAAACACTGCTAGGTAGAGTCTTTCAGATGCCTTTTGTGGTAGACTCCTGTCATAAGTTCAATGCACATCCCATTTGTCTTTCTAAATGAGGATTAATCACCTTCGCCTGTGTCCAGTTTCTTGATTATCTTCTTTAGGTGTGGAGATTTCATTATGTTTATCATATCTTGTAGGTCTATATAAGCGAGTATATACCAAGTTTGTCTTTCTCCTTCTGGGATACTTCACTCAGAATGATCTTTTCTAGATCCCACCACTTGCCTAGAGCAGGCAAATTTTAAACAGTTACTTACAGAAAATAACTATTCAAGATACTAATACACAGAAGGAAAGATGTCAAGTGTTGTCATTGAGAGAATACGGTTGAAACCATGATAAAGTTGTGTCTACACACTCACAAAGGCATATAAAATTATAGAATTGTGGCACCATGTTTTGGTGAAGCAATGAAGCAAGAAAGCTACATCACTGATATAGAATAAGTTGATTCTGCTACTTTGGAAACTTAAAACTATATTCTATATACCCAAAATAGAACTATATTCATACCTGCTTATGATCCAGCAATTTTTGTTGTGGTTTATGAATCACAGAAATTATGGCATAGGTTTATCAGAACTCAGAAGTGTTTCTGGTAGTTATATTTATGATGGTTCCCAACTGGAAGCAACAATATGTTCATCAGTAGAATGAATAGATTATGGAATACTCATGCAATGGAATGTTTATGAGCTACTGCTTCCAACAATCATGGTAGAATAAATGAGCATAATTAAGAATAAAATAAGTCAGACATAAAACAGCACTGTTTGATTTCATTCATATGAAACTTCAGAATCGGTAAAGTATGTGAAAGAAGTGTGACTACCAGGAGAGTTTGCTGGAAATCTCCATGTTTTAATTGGAAGAGTAATTACAATGTATGTACCCATGATGATATTCCCTGCTCGGCATGCCTAGGATTTATGTCTATATGTTAAAACTTATTTTGAAAAGTTTTCAAAAATCAACTCTGACTCACTAATCTGCTTTCTACTCTTTAATGTAATTACCATTTTTACATTCTAAATTATCTTGACTCTCTTGGCCTTTATTTTTGTTTTGCATATGCAATACCCATTTATATTTGCCTCTGTACTCATCATTAGGCTCTCTTGTTCTTTCAAATCTTCATGTTTTCTTCTGGGGTTATTTTCCTTTAACCTGGAGAAATCCCTTCAGTATATTTTAACGCATGTTCTGTAATAACGAATTCTTTGTTTTTGTCTAAAGATAAGTTCATTGTGCTCTGTGTGTACGGAAGTCTTTGTTGGTTATCTCTAGATTTTTTTCCTCACAAGTCTTATCTTATTGTGCTCTGGCATTCACAGTTTTTCATGGGAAGGTATATGTCACTTTAACTGTTGCTTCTTTGTTTTTTTCTTAGTCTGTTTTAATAGTTCATACTTGGTTTTCAGAAGTATTGTGATGATCTACAGGACTCCGGTTTCTTTTTTTTTTTCTTTATGTGTACATGCCATGCAAATGTCAAACTTCCCGAAATGGCGCGTTCATATCACCCATCAGCTTTACAACGCAAAAAGATAATAACCTTTAAATATTGGTTCTTTCTTATTTTATTTCTTCCGCACATGGGATTATAAACCTCCTGTAAGTATTTATACATTCTGGCTAGAACTGACATATATCTTATGTGTTGCATTTTCTTTTATTTCTGTTAGTCCTCTACCCTCAAACACTGGGTATTATAAACTTGGTCACTAGTGTGGGGTCCTGAGAGGTGACAGACCATGAACAGGTCTAGTAGAAAGCTATCAGGGCAATAGAGTCTCATCAGGGACTAACGTAGTTCTCTCGGGACTGAACTAGTTTCTGACTGTGAGTTGCTACAAGAGAATGATCCTGGCCACATTGCGGTCTCTTGCTTTTTCTCTAGCCATGTGATCTCTCCAGCATGCTGTGGTGTTCTGTGAAGTACCAGCATGTTGTCATATAGCCAAACCGTCCTTACTAGGAGCAATCAAATCATCAACCCTGCGTTTCCAGCTGCTAAACAAGCCTAACTAAATGTATGAGCTAAATGAACCTCTTTTCTTTATAAAGGGCCCAGCTTCAGCCATGCTCTATATCCCAGAAATTATACTAGCCCTCTTTTTGTTAAACATTTTGTATAGGCCCCCTTTACACTTTGATATTCTTTCCTTCTATTGCTCTGCTAACCATCTCTTTTAAAATATTCATTCTATTCTTACACCATGTAGAGTTTGTTGTTGTTGTTTGTTTTGTTTTAATACTAAACTTCACATTTGTTTCTCTTTGGAAGATTCAAGCTCTCTAGTAACTTACTCTTCTTTTCCAACATTCCATCTGTTGTCATTTGTGACTTTAATAGAAAGCATACCCCTTTAATGATTTGAAATGAGGACTTTATTGCTTGAGGTCTTACAGGGTACTCAGCATGCCCTTCATACAAGTTCAGGCCAGGGCAGGCATGGGGAGGAGAGTCTGAAAACCTGCAAGCTAATTCCTTTGTAGTACTTTTCCTTTATTAACTGGGACATAGTTCAAGATACCCAGTGGTCCCAAAACTGTGGCAAATACTGAATCTTAAATATTAAATATTTATTCTTATACTCACGTGCATATGATAAAATTTAACATATGAATTAGACAAACTAAAAGGTAAATAATATTAATAACAGATGGAACAATCACTGCATATATGATGGACATTCTGTGACTGGGCTCTTACACTGTGAAAATACCTTAGTGAACTGTAACCACCCTTGTGGTGGTGATGTAAGATGACTCAGTGCACACGTGCTCAGACGACAGGAGAGGAAGGACACAGACACCACGGTTCAGTACACACTATGTCTCAATGGTTAGGCAAATGCAAGTCCATGGCAGTTGATCTAACACATCTAATAAAAAAGATACTAAGCCAATAACGAGAAAGTAGAAAATACATCATGATGAACACTCTTCATATTTTTTTAATTTTTATTTTTTTAATATTAGTTACAATTTGTTAACTTTGTATCCCAGCTGTATCCTGCTCCCTCTTTCCCTCCCAATCCCACCCTCCTACCCTCATCTCCTCCCTGCCCCTTTTCAGGTCCACTGATTGGGGAGGACCTCCTCCCCTTTCATCTGACCCTGTTTTATCAGGTATCTTCAGGACTGGCTGCAAAGTCCTCCTCTGTGGCCTAGCAGGACTGCTCATCCCTTGGGGGGGTGGGTGGGGAGGTCAAAGGTCAAAGAGCCTGCCATTAGCCCTATGATTATTTCAGCATTATTGTCTAACCCAAGTAATAAGACACAGGCATCTGTTAGATTTTATAATTGCCTTATTTACCTTGGGCTGGTCAGATATCTCACCTATGCTGGCTCAATATTTCCACCATGCACCTCCTGGCCCCCATCTAATGCCATCCTCCTTAACCATCCTCACCTGAACTACCTTCCATCCACAGTCCTAATAGATTTGCTTAGATTTTACATCTTGGTGTTTTCTCATCACACCATCCTGAGTCCTTCCCCCTTGCCCATGTGGTTCTTTCTTCACCGCACCCGTCGTGGTGTCCCCCTTCCTCCACTCTATCCATCAGTCTGTCTCCTGTGATTTCCTGTTCTCAAAAGCCTGGGAACGTTAGCCACGCCCACCCCATTCTGCCCTGCCTAGATATAGGCTGTTTACTCAACCAATCAGATATAATGACTTAGGCAGGTTTACACAGCAAGGATAGGTTTAACCGGACCTTGAGGGCCAGCAACAGAACAGCCTCCAACAGAAAGGGAATGCCTATCAGAATAATGCCTTGGGGATTTTGATCTTTGAGGGTTAAGAAAAGCCATAAACAAACACGCTAAGAAGGACAGTTAATGACTGATGATTCATCTGCTCTCAATGCTGCTTTATGGAACTGACCTCGATTGTACTTTAGCCAAGGGGGAAAAATACATGTTTTGAAGTGTCTTTCAGTATATATTTTCTCCAGCAATGTAGCACATTAAAAATTAAACAGTATGAGTATGGTATTTGTCAACAGGACTGAATCCAACTTCCTTCTGGATGAAATTACAGAATTTAGATAAAAACAAGGTAATATCTTAGCCAGTGCTCTGCATGAAAGGGGATAGTTCACTTCTAGTTCTCAGTTTAATGCTTATTTTATGTTCAAGCATTTCATTGAATGAAGTAAAATTGCAAATAATGATAGGCAAAATTAAAAAAAAGAGAAAAGGACTAAAAAGAAATGAAATTAGTAGGAAGATCTCCCAGCTCATCTCTAGATTAAAAAAACCTTCTTCACTTCTATGAAAAATATTAGAAAATGTAACAACATAATCTAAGATACTTTCAAAATACATAAAGGCTATAAGGAAGTGAGAAGAAAATGGTAATGAGCAACAACAGATGTTTCTTTCTTGGATGAGTAATTAGAGATAGAAATAGCATCTTGCAAAAAGCAAAGGGGGTTTATCACCAACTCTTAAGGAATTCAGCAAGATATTTCACACAGATGCATCATTTTTAAGGCATAAAAAAGTGAAGAAGAAATGCAGGTTTGTGAGCTCCACTAGCTTCTGTGTTGAACCTAAGCACGTGTATTGATGGAGTAAGGAAAGGCTGAGTATTTTCTCCCAAACAACATGTTACTGTATCTGAAATTTGTATCCTAATAGATTTATTCCTTAAGGTTGAAGCTTAAGTATCTGCATTTCACTATGTAAATATCCATTTCCTCTGTGAGTAACATACATCTTTTTAAACTAGCTTTTCTACACTGTCTCAGGAAAATACAACAGAGCAGTTGTTTGAAAAGGGATGGTACTTGTCATAGGCTGTTCTACAGGTAGAAACTGAGTTGAAATCAGTCAGAGAAATTATAGACCTTCTTCATATTAGCAGAGAATCTATTGGTGCATGGATCCTATGGAGACCATGGCCATTTAAGGAAGTGTGCTATAGAACAAGAGAGTGAACATAGGGAAGATGAGGTAGGTGGAGAGGGTCTATTCAGCTTTGCTATGGGAAAAATAATTTATGGAGTATTAGTGGCTTGGCTTCCTCAGCATGACCCAAGACCCATCTTCTTGAAACATTACCATTTAGAAGCTGTGTGTGTGTGTGTATTCTACTGTATTCTTCTGTATCCTGAGCCTTTTCTTTGGACACTCCCTCTCTCTCCCTGTGACACAAAGAAGCAAAAGTATAAAGTGTTGCGAATGTTACTGCATTTCCGATTTCAAAAAGGCATCAGGTAGGTCAGTCTTACTACCTAAATCACTCTTGAAACCTGTAGTTATGTTCTCTATCACTCAATTTCTTTGTCTTTTGGGGAAATTATGTTTATAATTTGCATTCATCAAAAAATTTTTTAGCCCTACCCGATGTGACATGTTATTAGATACTGAAAGCCTTTTGCTGTGTTTTCTGATTTACTATCAATGCCAAGATTACCTCATACCTTTGTGCTATACTTTGCGGTTTCCTTAATTTTGATTTTTAACTGTAAATCTTTGTTTTTCCCTGATACCAGGGAAATGAAAAGCAGTCACAAATTTTTCATGATGCTAGAAGTTGAGGAAGAAATAGTTATGTTTTATTAGGCTGGAAATTGATTTTATTAGACAGTCTTTCATCTCTGTGACAATATGCTCACAAAAATACCATCAGTTATATGAACATCTATTAGGTGTTGCTATATATTTTTTTATATTTGTAACTTTATCCTTACAAAGTAATGTAATAAACACAGAGTAATTTAAATTTTTATATTTTAATTTTATAGTAAACCTTCTAAATCAAGCCATTTCCTACGGATAACTATGTACGGAGAATTTGTGATCTGATGTGTTGGAGATACAATATCAAATCCTAAATTACAGTTGTACTGTGGGCAATGAAAAGTTCCTGTTCAAGTACTCTGAGTATTGGTTACTTTTTTGTTAGATAGGACAGCATATATCATAGAAACTACTTAAGTGCAGAGGGATTTGTTCTGGTTCATGGTTCACAGGATACAATCAGTCACTGCAGGGAGGGTATGATGCTGAGAGCAGAGAGATCATGGCTGTGGCCGCAGAGCTATGAGGTAGCTGGTTCTATCATGGTGACAAGTTGAGAAGTAGAGTTTTGGCTGGAAGCTTGACTAGGCTGTAACCCAAAGTCTGGCCCTATTGTCCTAGTCTGCCAGCCAACCTAACCTACCTCAAAGGTTCCACAACTTTTCCTTACACAACTGGCTTAGTTAGGACCAGGAGCTGAAACACATGGATATTTGATGGACATTTCATATTCAAATATTAACATTCTACTATTGGTCCCCAAAGGCTTATTTATTTCCATCCCATAATGAAAATCCATCTATTTCAAATATAGGTGTCTACAATTTTATAACTTCTGAAATTCAAAAAATTAAAAGCCACTTGAAAATCAACCATTATCTTACCTGTAAAAATAAAAAAAGAAATCAACAAAGATTTCTTCCTTCTAAAATAGAATGGCTCAGAGCAGATATTTTCAGTCCAAAAGAGGGTGTCTTTGTGTGTGTGTGTGTGTGTGTGTGTGTGTGTGTGTGTGTACAACATGGAAAGACTGAATCAAAAGAAGACCAACACTCAGTAGGACGAATTTCATGCTGGGGCTCACGGAAGCGTACTCTGCACACCAATACACTTAAATGACCTCAACTCTATGGTTTAGCAGCCTGTCTGACACCTGAGATTTCTCTTGTGTCAATTACACTCAGTGCTGTAACTGGCATTTGCTACTGTTGGGTTCTTTTTTTCACCCTTCTCTACCACTTTTCTATTTCCCCTTTAACCCCCAACACTAGATAAGAGAGAAAAACAATAGAGAGAGAAAAGGAAAGAGATCCCTGAATAAACTCAGGAGCTTCAAAGCTTGATGTCATCATTAGACTACTTTCTGCTGATTAGGGGCATTCCTTGGGGCAAGTTTGATCTTTGCCATCAGGATACCTAATTTCTTCTTGTACCTGTTTCTTCTTTGTGTACTACTACATAACAACAGCCAAAAGACAACCAACAACTCACCCTACCTCTTGGGCCTCTAGCATTTATATACTCTCTGAATTCCAAATGTCATACAATTGCAAAAACTGTCTGCAGCTGGCAAAAAATCACACCCCCACCATAGCATGAGGAAAATCATAGTCAGCTGCTCCGAAGCAGCCCCAACTCCTCACACCAGGGATTAAAACAAGAACATATTCTTATAATATTTCTGTGTTTTAAATGTAGCCAAATTTCTAAAATTCTCACTCCACACTGCACAGTGCCTATAGGTTTCCTTGGCGTATGTTCTTGGGCTCTATATCACAGTGCAGGCTTCATCTTCACAGCTTCAAACAGTGCTTTTTCAGGGTCTACTTATTGGGAACCAGGCCCTATAAGACATTTTCTGGCCTCACTGGCTTTTTAGAATCTTGAGGCTCCATGTCTCACTCACTTTTGTAATTTTCTTTTTTTTTTTTAATTTTATTTTTTTCTTATCAGTTACATTTTATTAACTCTGTATCCCAGCCATGTCCCGATCCCTCATTCCCTCCCAGTCCCTCCCTCCCTCCCTCATCTCCACCGTGCCCCTTTCCAAGTCCACTGATAGGGGGGACCTCCTCCCCATTCATCTGATCCTGTTTTATCAGGTATCTTTAGGACTGGCTGCAAAGCTCTCCTCTGTGGCCTAACAGGACTGTCAAAAAATCAGCACAATGAGGATGCTTTTGTCAGCTTTGCTGCCATTTTGAAACATATCCTGATCTCTTTTCACCATAGCTGTTGGTAGCTGACCTGGGAAATTTTTCCTTAGGCTGTTCTATTGAGATAAGACACCTAAGGCTTTTCATGGTTGTGGTCTTGTCCTCAAGGAACAATGCCTAATTTTCAACATCAGAATGTGAAGATTCTCTTAAATTGTGCCAACCTCTTTAACAATTACTGTCACTGTGTCCGAAGCAGCTCTTCTGCAACTTTAAATTCACCCATTATCTTTTTCCAATCAAACTAACCAACTTACAGCATCCTTCTGCTCCACCCCCAGCCCCCAGGAATTTGCATGTTCGCCTGACTGAAAATAGCCTGAATGCGGTGATTGTCGCCAAATTTCCTCCGCAAAACAAATCAGTTCATTACTTTTGAGTCCACCCTCACTTAAAATTTTAGGAGACTAGTAAAATGTCACCACATGCTTTACCAGAAAGCAACATGAGTTCTTTTTAGCCTGAGTCTCAATAGAGTGCTGGAACCTCCTGAATCAAGCCTGGAGTGTGCCCATTTCTGTCATCATTTGCTTTCTTCATTTCCCCTAGAACGATGCACTGAGGTCTTCCTATAACATGCTAAGGGCTTCTCTAGTTCACATCTCACAAGCCAGCTCAAAGGGTTCACAATCCACAAGGCTAGATTTGCCATTGCGATGGCCCTATTTCTCATTACGCATTTTTTATGACGAGTTCTCACTTCATCAGGACAGAGTACCGCATAGAAGCATCTTAAGGGAGAAAGTGCGTATTCATCAACGATTTATTGTTCATGGGATACAACCCATCCTAGCAGGGAAGCCACGGTGGACAGGGTGTGACCTGTCTGATTACATTGCAGCCTTAGCCGTGAGCAGAAAGCTCATCTGTATGCCCCCCCCCCCAGCTTAACTTCCTCATCTCGGCCTCCCTCTTAAAACTTCTATTACTGCCTTCCCCAAAAAAGTGATAACAGTGAAGGACCCTGTGTTCAAACACATGAGTTCGTTGCGGAGAGTACATATTCAAACCATTACACTCTCCTGTTACTAGATTACGGTTAAGGAATGGATGGAATATACAATTTCAGAGTGGCTCAGCCTCCAGAGTCTCTGGACAGCCTCCACAACTGTCTCTGACAGAGATCCATTTGGAGGTCATCGAGACTAAATGGCCCAGAAACTTAACTCTTTGCCTCACCGACCTTCTGTACTCATAAAAGTAATTTAATAAAATTCATACCAACACGGGATTGCTGAGACTTGTATTCCTAAATGTTTATAGCAGTCCACTTCTGCTTTCTCACTCATTTTAATTCGTGGATTGAAGAAGTTACCCACCCGCACCCTCAGATGCCTCATGAAATAATGAGCTTACCAACACCCAATGATAGAACACTCATTAAGGCCATTTGCTTCTCATTCCCCTAAGAAAGTGCAGTGGCTCAGAAGCATTGACTAGGACATTATAATCCTTTATACTGATTGTTTTTCTTTTGTAGGGATAGAAAATTAAAAATATGCCACAGAACAAAAATTGCTATCAATTTCTGTATCTCTAATAGTTTTTAAGTTATTTGGAGCCGAGTCACACTTAAGTATAGATTTTTAAAGAAATTGTGATGCTTACGGTTTAAAAAAAATCTATAATTTGAAATCTTCTGTTTGTTTGCTTTATAAGTATAAACAGCCTAAAAACTCTTCAATTTATATTGTTGTTTTACTTTCTCTTCAAAAACTGAAGTTGGATTTGTTTTTTTCAGTTTCTTGTTACATTGATGGGGTAATAAATGAGCGTACTTGACACATTTCATTTCTAGAAATCATAGACTAAGTAAGTTGCTGCTGTTAAGAAGAAGGACACACTATCAACAAAATAACGAATTAAAACTGTCTCGGGGGAATCTTGACGCATTGCAGTAGCAGGGCTGTGCAAGGTCAGTTCAAGGCCAGAAATACAACTCCGGTTTGGAGGGAAATGGCACTGTGGCTAGGGACTCGGGGCCCCGGAATATTTCATGGAGCCACTTGGGCAGCGTCCACTGTGTTTCCGCTGTGACCGGAAGGGCGGATCTCAGTGGCTGGGCACCTGCTGAGCAAGCGGAAGGCTCCGGGCACGAGCGCCACAGCTGTGCGCCCCGCAAACTGGACAAGATGGAAGAAACTACACACCATCCTGTCCACTCTCCTTAGAGCTAATGGACAAAGGATAGAAAGAAGAGGTTGGCTAGAGAATGTGGCCATCGGAGCAGGGGCACGGGGAGGCCTGGGGATGCTATTTTCTCAGGAACCAGTTTGTAGTTGCTCTCCCCTGCGCCCTCTGTATACTCTGAGCTCTGAGTTCACACTGGCTGTCTTTTTTATTTTTATTTTTAATCTTTCTTTCCCTTTCTTTTGCTACCCTCAGTTTCCACCACACAGGATTGACTTTGAGCTTGGGGCCCAGAATTTAAAAGTATGTTTGTTTTTTTTTTTTCATTAATAACAAAATTTATTTGAAAAATACAGTTATCTCAACACATACTTTCTAAATACTGCTGCAGCCAGTTGCCTCAACTCCGTACAGCTGATGAGGGAGGAAAGAAGAGCAGGGGTGACCACCCGGAAATGCCAATTGGTGGTTCGGGAGCGAGAACAGAAGAGACTCTCGCGAGGGGAAAAATGATTAACAGCAGTTACAAAACAAGCCACTGTTCCTAAGTTATTGTCATGCCAAATGGCAAGATCAGCATTCCGCGTCCACAGAACGAGTGCAAAGTGGACGGCATATGCGAAGAGTTATCCGTGGAGTCAAGAATAATTGAGCAATGAGGAGTGTGTAACAGAATCTATTTTGGGAAGAGTTTAGTAAAATTTCAAACACATGCAAAAATTCTATTAATTTTGGGGGGTAAAGTGCCTTGTAATGTGCTATAATTAAGAAGAGTTTTGAAAATTTAAGCCAGATGTTTGCTGTAAATTATAAAGCACACTTTCATCCCCCAACCAAATTCAATAAAGCATTTTTGTGTAAGTTAATTTGGGAGAGTGGGTTTTATAGCAGATAAGTGCCTGAAGAGCTAGCATATGGCCCACAATGTAACTCTGGAAAAACACTATATTTTAATCTGCTCTCTTCTTTAGTTGAAATAAGTATCTTTCTAAACATTTTTTAATTCCAAGTATTTATACTTTTCTTTAATAGGCAGGCATATTTTTAAATTTTTTGGAAAATAGAAATCCAAAAATAATACAGCGCATAGCACCTACATGGTTCTTATGTTTTTTTATTTCCTGCTCAGTCTATTCACTGTGTCCAGGTGGCTTCTCCTCCACTGCCAGGCACAGCCCCTTTGGAAGGATGCTGTCTTCTTGGACTCTGCACAGATTAAAAAATCCAGATCATTTCCTGCTCCTATGTCTCTACTATTGACAGTAACATATCCAAATTCTGAATTCTGGCAAACAAGAGCTGTCTTTCCAGGTTTGGCTCAGTGTCCGTCCATTTCCCCTGCCTTAGTTCAATGATGGGAGTAAGAGTTCCTGAAGATCCTGTGGTCTTTTTGAACCATTGTTTCTTTGCACATAGACCAGCGTTTTGAAAACAGATCACTGCTGTATTCCGATGTTCTGTTTCATAATCTCTTATTATTCTTTTTTAGTTCCTCAAGCAAAAATTCCTTTCCTATACTACTGTTCCAAGTGGTGATGCTATTTTTGGTGATGTGCTATTTGTTCCTCTAGTTATTTGAAAAAAATTAATATTTATTTTATTTCATTTCATCTTAGTACGTTTTATGGTGAATGCCATAGTGCTTATCAAGAAATTTTGAAAAAGGCTAAATTTGGGTCTCTGAATAAACTAGTAAGTAATATGTTAAAATATGTATTTTTGTATGTACATATAGTGAAAGCTATTTTGGGAAATACATAGACTTTTCTATCCCAGTGAGAAAAGGATCATCTCAGAGAATGATCTAAATACAAGTAAAACTTAGGTTGTATTTTAAACCTGTAGTAAGGGGCTTGAGAGATGGCTCAGTGGTTAAACACACTCAATGCTCTTGCTGGAGGATCTGGGTTCAATTCCCAGTAATCACATGGGGCTTACAATTGTCTCTAATTCCAGTTCCAGGGGATCCAAAATAAAGCAAGCAAGTAGGTATTAAACTCTATCAAAATATTATCCTAGTGCCTAATGTCTTAATAGAATATTATATATGTTCATTGAGAACTTGTGTTTTTGCCTGAACATGTGTTTCTGTCAACTGAAAAGAAGTCATACATAACATGAGGAAGGATGTTGATAAAATGATGGCTTAAGAATAAGGGCAAACCCACTTCAATCATTTTAAAAATGTAGTCATAAAAGTCAGCATTTTAAGTTTGACAGCTAACTACTCCACCTGGATTTCTTAAGAAAAAAAGCAAGAGAGTTATAAGGTAAAACTTAATCATAATCAACTCATTTATTTTTTGGCATATCCCTGAGAATTTGACAGCTATAATTTGCTTGTTAATGAACTTATCAAAATTCTTTTGACATGGAAACATCCTATGCATTAGTAATGTCATGACAGTGTTTGGTCTGAACAGGGGCTTTACCTTTCAACAGCGTTGCTTCGATTCTTGTGACTTTAAAAATGATTCCGGTTACTGCAGATAATCATGCCGGATCAACAACGGAATAAAAGACACGGCGATCAACATTTGCATAGCCTGTTTGCCGGTTTATTGTTGTTTAAATAATATGATTAGCAATATCAGAGCGCACCTCGAGGCAGATAATGCTGTGTTCCATAGTTTGTTTGATAAATCACTACAGTATGTCAGCATAAGTTGTTTCGAGCTGCTTTCAAGAATCTTCTAAGAAATGCATTACCCTCACTCGCTGCACCTACAAACACCAACATTTATGGCTTTTATCTCAATTGTTATTTATTGAGCCAGGGTCTATATTACTTTGAGAGGCATCTAAAGGCTTGTTTCTTCTTTTAAAATGTGATGATTGAGGCTAGAAATCCATTATGATTACCAAAGAATAACATAAGAAGAGCAACAATATTGAAAGTTTTACAATGAATTCATTCTGGTTCTTCGAAAACTTAGACATGATGTTCAATCATAATTCTCATCTCAACTTTAAATGACTTGTCATTCTGGTGGAAGAAAAGAGCTTGGTGTTTTGTTGGCTTTGATTTCCACTACCAGTATTAAGGGCTAAGAGTAGTTTCTGAAGAGTCAGAAAATCACCTCACAGATGCGAGTGTCTCTCTATAATCATCATTTAATGTATTGATGACTGCACCACCAAGCTGAAGTAGGCTGCAATTATCTCAGCTTGTAGATCCAGTACATTAACAAATGCTAAAAAAAAAAAAAAAAAAAGAAACCTCTCTCTCTGACCACTGCGGTGGGAAGCGCTGATTTCCGCACCATCGTGGCAAAACATGTCATGTTCTCCTGAAAACACCCATCTATTGGGCTCCATTCTGCAGTCTAGTGCCTCTTCCCGAGGACGTCACTCATAAACACTTGTGACATTTGATACTTTCCTGGATGCACTACATTTCTTTGTGATCTCTTAGTGTGCTCAGACTCCTTCACGAACTACCGTAGTCTGGATGCCTAGTGAATAGAACAGTTACCAAGGATGGAAGTTGAAACCCAAGGTACTGACAAAAGTGCTATCATATATTTTATTCACATATTTTAAAAAATAATTTATTTAACTTTACTTTATGTGCGTTAGTGTGAAAGTGTCAGATCCCTTGGACCTGGAGTTACAGACAGTTGTGAGCTGTCACATGGGTGCTGGGAATTGAACCCGGGTTCTTTGCAAGAGCAGCTGGTGCTCTTAACCACTGAGCCATCTCTCCAGCCCCCTTATTCACATATTTCTATGAATATTTGGTCTATAATTTTTTGGAGATGAATTTACCAACTGTGGAGAGTTACTTGTTTGTCAGGTTGCTTTGTTATTAAGCTCTTTTTGAAAAACATGTTTTCACCCTGGCCTTCGCCTGGAGACAGGGATAGTCAGGATGTTTTGCCACATTCACTTCTTTTTGTTTGTGTGAGGATTACAGAGACAGGATTGAGGTAAACAAGTCTGACTTCTCCATGAACCCCTTCATTGTATTAAGCTGTTTTGCCCTGACTATAAAAAGGGATTGTGGAATAAACTGGTGGGACAGTTTCTACTGGCAATCTGCTCGGACTGATCCCATGTGTAGTGTGTTGGTTTTTAATTTTTCTTTCAATCCTCACTCCCCATTCAAGAACCCTTTGACTCTGCCAGTGGGCTCTGGCAACCAACACAGCGGGGACTTTCTCTGATTAGGAAGAACTGTTTGCCAGGACTCATACACAGATCTACCCTTTCCCTATGTGTTTCTCATCACCTTAACACAATGTGCAAAAGACAAATATGGTCTTTAGAATATTATTGCCAATTGTTTTGGTTGTCTATCATTGCCAGTCTCTCCAAAGATGCTTTTAAACACAGATGAATCAAAGTTCTCTTAAAGTAAAACTTCAAACACACACAAAGGCAAAACATCTTTCAACATTTAAATGTTGATTAAGGATTAAATTAAATTGCTAGCAGTATGCCAGAAAAGTTGAGAATCTCATTTATTTATTTATTTATTTATTTATTTATTTATTTATTTATTTATTTATTATTTATTACAGTTTATTCTCTTTGTATCCCCCCTGTGGCTCCCTCCTTCCTCCCCTCCCAATTCCACCCTCCCTCTCTCTTCCCCCACTGGTATCCCTCCCACAGTCCACTAATATGGGAGGTCTTCCTCCCCTTCCCTCTGATCCTAGTCTTACCAGGTCTCATCAGGACTGGTTGCATTATTTTTCTCTGTGGCCTGGTAAGGCTGCTCCCCCCTCAGTGGGAGGTGATCAAAGAGCAGGCCAATCAGTTCCTGTCAGAGACAGTCCCTGTCCCTATTACTATGGAACCCACTTGGACACTGAACTGCCAAGGGCTACCTCTGTGCAGGGGTTCCAGGCCATCTCCATGAGTGGTCCTTGGCTGGAGTATGTCTCAGAAAAGACCCTTGTGCCCAGACTTTTTGGATCTGTTGCTCTCCTTGTGTAGCTCCTGTCTTCTCAAGGTCCTACTCTCTCCCACTTCTTAAAAAAGATTCCTAGCACTCTGCCCAAAGTTTGGCCATGAGTCTCAGCATCTGCCTTGATACCCTGTAGGGTAGAATCCTTCAGAGGCCCTCTGTGGGAGGCTTCTGTCCTGTTCCCTGTTTTCTCCCTCCTCTGATATCCATCCTCTTTGCCTTTCGAATGGGGATTGAGCATCTTAGCCAGAGTCCTCCTTCAAGATCAGCTTCCTTAGGTGTGCAGATTCTATTATGTTACTCAGCAATAAAAAAGAAGGAAATCATGAAATCTGTAGGTAAATGGTGGGAACTGGAAAAGATCATCCTGAGTGAGGTATCCCAGAAGCAGAAAGACACACAGGGTATATACTCACTCATAAGTGGATATTAGACCTATAATGTAGGTCAAACATATGAGAATATCTTTTATAAGCTATAGAAATATGCTTAATCAAGTGGGCTTGAAGGTTATGCTGCCATCTTTTAGACTTGCTTTTATTTGAAGTCTTGTGATCTCTTTTAAATTGTGTGATTTATTCCTTAATGTACTACCATCTTGTCTCTAATTATTCATTTATATCTCTTTCTGAATTTAGTGAAATGATTTTTTTTTCAGGCCCACACAGGAGTAAAAGGTTATTCTAATTTGTGTTTTCCGTGAAGTACAGTTATTCCATGTCTTGGGACACATTTCAATTCCTTATTTATCTATCTATCTCTTTATGCTAATTTGCTTTTCCAAACTGATAAAGGTTACAGATTATTGTTCAACCTGTTCTGTCACACCTGCTCGCATGGAAGACTTCCATGCACCAGCTTGTTTCTGTTTGACTACTCTCATCATGGATTACTTACAGTTGTCTGTAGTGCTTAATTCCTTCTGTTTAGATGGCAACTACATGAGCGATAAACAAAAAGCAGGCAGACATTGCTTTATCTGTGTGCGTGTCTGTGTGTGCATGTGTGTGTGTGTGTTTTACAAGCATGTGGTCAGACATCCTTGCCTATGTGAGGTTAATGCTGGGCTGCCTTTATCAATCGCCTCTCCATCTTATTTTTAGGGTTTCTTCATTGAACGTGGGCACTGGCCATGTTAGCTATAAGAATATGAGGTAACATCATAATGCTTTATGAGATTGACATTCTTTTTGCATAGAAAAACAATTTTTAAAAATCTATTTTATTTTGTATGTATGAGCCTGTGTGTGTGTGTGTGTCTGTACCATGTAAGTGTGTAGGTGCCTTCAGATGTGAGCTGGAAGAGGGTTGAATGGCCTGGCACTGGAATTGCCTGATATGGGGCTGAGAACTCATTCCAGGTCTTCTGCGAGAGCAGTAAGTGCTCTTATTGCTGAAACGTCTCTCTAGCCACAAGTCTGACATTCTTAACTGCTTGGAGGTAGATGTCTTTCAGTGTGGAGATCTGCTTGGTGGTGGCAGATCCAAACTATTGAACTTGACCCAGTGTTCACTCCACAAAGACTTGCAGCCTCGTCCTCGGGGCATCTACATCGTCTCCCTACGGGCTCTCTCTCCTACTATATCCCTTCCTTCTTTATCCCCTCCTTTGTTTCCCTTTATATTCTCTTGGAACTTTATTACGTTTGACCTTTGCTAAACTTCCCAGGTAAAGTCCTCTTCTGGGATTTCAGAGCTGTTCTCACTTACACCTGAAGGTTGCAGTCCTTCTTGTGTATTGAAACTCTGCCGTGGTTACTGTGTCTTTGCCATTGACATAGGTATAATCACATTTTTATATATCAGTGCATTCCTTGTTTCTATTCACTCGGTGTTACAGTTTTGACATTTACCCAGGTTGATACAGTTAGATGCAGTTATTAATTTAACAGAGCAAAGGGTGTGTGAACTTGTAAAAACATATTCCGAATGTCTTCAATTTCTCTCTCTCAGATTGCTTTCCATTTAACATGGGAATATTCAGTGAGTGCATATCAGCACAGCTCTCTCTCTCTCAAAGTTCATCTAAGGATTTCTGTGATGTTCTCAGCCATCCCATCAGCAACTATCACAAGAACTCGTGGGACTTACTAACTTCTGTATAAAGAAATTTGTTGATATATTCCAAGAAAAGAATAAGTGATGCTTGAGTGAATTAAATTACCCCAGATTTTCTTTTTCTCTCCCCCTTTAAATCATGTTTGACAGACTTTCACAAAAAAATGTTCAATTTGTTTCCCCTGAGTTCAGCTGGATGGAATAGTCTGACACTAGACTTAAAAATAGCCTGATCCCCAGACTTCCTTGATGGTTAAGGAAGTTCAGAAGAATTAGAATATTTAAAGATACTATTTCTGCTGCTGCAGCAAAAAGGTTTTAGATAGTGTGAGCTAAATTGGAGATGAGTGTGTCCCTCATTCACTTCTGTTGTGTCTCGTACCTGTTTAAAATGAGGACCTGAGATTAATAGCAAAGTTGTGAAATGCTAGCCTGCGACTGAAGGTCTTAAATGTGTTTTAAAAATGGAAGCTGCTAGTAAACACTCTTTATTTTTACTTTGTGACATGTTTTATGACCCTGTTTTACTTGTGCCATTTGCCACCATCCAGACTAGCTTTGTGGCAAACCTCACTTTCTTTGTCCGGTTTGTTTTGTCATTTACTCTTTTGGGCGCCGTAGCAAACTTTGTCAGGAGAAGATGTCATAACTTTCATTCTCTCTCATGGAAGTATCTTTATTTTTATAATGGGGCTGAGGAAAGTATTGTTTCTTTTTTCTTTTTTAAATGTGAATTTGGTCCATGGACAGGTGGTGTGCTGAGCTTTAAACAGCTTGATGAATGATTTGGCTCTGCATAGCAGTGTCAAATAATGTGTCTCTGTTGGCAGTCCCAATGAAACAGAATAAGGCAGCTGGTTTCCGTTACATGTTAGAGTCCTTGTGCCTACTCGATTTCCAGCTGTGCAGGGAAGGTGTAAATCCCACCCTTCTCCCCCATACACTAGTAATTCAGCTGCACATTTAGGTCTGTTTACCTAATGACTGCTTTCACTGTCGGGAGCCACTCCAGAGTCTAGGCCGGTATAAGTTCTCTATCTTCTAACATGTTTAGCAATTTGATTCTAATAAATGAATTTCATGGTATTAGTACTGGATGATTGATGGAGTTTTAATTTAGAATTCTGTGAAGAGCAGTTGGCTTAGTTTTCAGAAGCTTGTGAATTTATAGTTTCATTCCTACGTTTCTTTCCTATAAACCATAAGGTAAAAATTCACATATAAAGTGACTGTGTGATTCTTAAGAACTTTGTGAGATATTTGTCCTTGAAATTTGCTCTGTGGAACACAAAATGATGCTTGAAAAGTTCAGATTTATTTCTTATGCAGATGACATTTTTTAATATTCTTTTTTTGTCATTTTAAACTTTTTTAATTAATTAATTCAGTTTACATCTTGGTCATAGGTCCTTTCCTCCCCTCCTCCTAGTTTCACCCACCCTCCCATAGGCTGCCCCCCTCTACTTCCTCAGAATAGGGGAGCTCTCCCCCTATCCAGACACCCCAGCTCCTCTATTCACCTGAGGATTTAGTTCCTGCCCCTGTGGTCTGGTAGGGAGGTCACATCAGGGGGAAGTGATAAAAAAGGAGGTAACTTAGTGTGTGTCACAGATATCCCCCACTCCTTAAAGTGCTATGAAGGCACCCCTATGAGATAATGAGGCTGAGTTAAAATGGGATCGTACTGCAGGTGTGAGGGGAATGATTTCAGTAATGTTAATCATGACTTTATGGTCCATTTGAGCTGTATGGGTTGTTGCAAGTTTGAGAGAGTTTGTAGGGCTAGCTGATTATGAATAGAGGGCGAGGAAACAGTTTTTCTGGTGAGATGCAGGTGTAAAGGAGGCAAAAAAATAAATGAACTTGGTTTGAAACACCCAATTTGCAGTAAAATTGGACACTAAGATTGTAGTTTACAGTTGATTAAAGGACACTGGGGTTTAGAAATACACGGATTGGCAGTCCATTACAGGGAAAGGCATGGAATAGATCCAGTTACTAAGACGAAGAGAGTAACAGGTAGACATAGAGAAACTTTAAGTCTACAGACTTTGAGTCTAAAGTCATACTCAAAATAAGACAGGCACAAACCATATTGGCTATTGAGCAGTTTAAGCAGCATGTTCTGAATTGTTCTATAAAGATAAAACATGCATTACAAAAGTTTAGAGCATAGCAAAATATCTCAAAGTTTCTTTTTTGACTACTCATTTGATGGAATTCATTTTGGATTTGTTGAATTACACAAAGTGTACCAATTTCACTATTTAATACCAATTCTAGAAAATCTGAAATTATGTACACACACACACACACACACACACACACGTGCTCGCGCACACACAAACCCACGCGCACACATGACTCATGTTTTGTTTCAGTAGGTATTTGCAGGGTCAATATAGCCTGGTATGTTTTTACTACAGTGACTTACCAGGATATAAGCCTGGTGTACATCCAGATTCGTCTTTGTCCTGCCTCACATGTCCTCTCCCTCCAGCTGGGCCAGATGGGAACTACCCCCCCCCCCACGCTGCTTCAAATCTGCAGTCCTTGCAAGTGGAACTCACAGTCTGGGAATGCCTATCTTTTCCTTGCAATTTATTTTTGCCAGTTTGGGAGTTTGTCTTTTCAGACTCAATGACTATATATTATTAGCAGATGTCCTTTCTCATCTGTCTCTGTCTCTCTTCTCTCCCTCCCTCTGTCTGTCTGTCTCTTTCTCTCTGTGTCCCTGTCTCTATCTGTCTGTGTGTCTCTGTGTGCACTTGTGTGTGTGTGTTTGAGGGTAGAACATAACAATTGCATCTTCATGTACCTATCAGCTTACCTCACTGACTATCTATTCACATCTGTCTTCGCTTTCTTTTTCATCCTGACAACCTTTTACTCAAAGAATTCTGAAGAAAAACCTCAGGAATAGTTTACATACTCTGTTATTTCTAAAGCTGTATGAACTATTTTAAACATAATTCTAGGACCATAATTTTTGAAATGCACTTTATTATAAAAATCCTGCAAATAAACAAACATCATGCACAAAAATTAACCAGACTGAAAGTCTATACATCTCAATGAACTTCTGTGTAGTTAGAATAGCCATTATGAGGCTGTGGGGATTCATATTCAATTTTACGGTTTCCCTATTGGACATATCTTATGCACTTGTCTGCCACCCAAGATGAAAAATCCACACTGAGTTAGAACTATAAAAGCAGTTACTTTTATATCTCCTTTATAACTCATCTTCATTACTTTTATTCCGACCTTCCTCATCCTCTAATAATTTATACTCTTGTCTTTTATACATATTATACTCTATTCACATGTACATTTTTACATATACATATGTAAATTGTTGTATAGGTCCCACATATGAGAGAAACAACATGGCTTTTTTACCTTCTGAAATTGTGTGACTTCATTTAATATAATACATTCTATTTCTATCCATTTCTCCTGCAAATTTTGTGATTATGTTTTTCTTTAGAGTAGAGTAGCTGATTTATTCAATATGGCAAGGAACTGGAATCAACCTAGCTGTCTATCAATAAGTGAATAGATAATGAAAATTTGGCATATATTTTACATAGTTTTTACTATTATCAATGTACATATTGTAAACTACTCTGATTTCCCCCATGCTTTTCAATTGACTGTTTACAGCAAGAGACAAGTAGATCTGTGTACTGAACTTGTTTGTTTTGGATTTCATTCTTATAGATTGCTTTTCCAGCTCTTCCTGTGAATAAGTCACTTAGACATTTGACTTGTGGCATTCCCATAGTTTCTGTCTGTTTTTTTTTTTTTTCTCCTTTTGCGTCTTCTGTGTCCATTATTGTCTTAGGCTTTCTATTGCTGTGACAGAACACCATGACCTAAAGTAACTATGGAGGAAGGGGTTTAGTTTACCTTACACTTCGAAGGGAAGTCAGGGCAGGAACTCAGCCGGGGAAGGGACCTGGAAGCAGGAATGAATGCAGTGGCTGTGAAGGAGCACCACTTCCTGCTTCTTGTAGCACCCGGGACCACCAGCTCCAGGGTGGCACTATCCAAGGTGAGCTGGGCCCTCCCCAATCAAGTATTAATTAAGAAAAATCTCCATGGTTTTCCTGCAAGCCAATTAGGTGGGGGAATATTTTCAACTGTGTCTTTCTCTTCAAAAATAACTAGTTTGTGACAGGCTGACGTAAAACTAGCCAGCATAGCTATGTTCTTCTGGCCCCACTATTTTATTTGATAGTTCTAGAGATACCCTTAGCTTAAAAAATCCTCTTTTAAAGAATATTGCACTAGTGGTTGGTTGTTCTACTATGCAAAACATAATATCTGATTATTACCTTAAGGACTGTAAAATTATGATTATCTAATTCTGTTGTTCATTCTTTCATTTTCAGCTGGAACACTTATACAAGAGGAAATGCTCCTTTGCCCGTTTAATTCATGAAACTTCAGTTTGTATAGAAAAGAAGGTTGAATTTATGAATGTTTGCTCTTATAGCCATTAAAAACAATGCAGCTGCATTTATTTTCTGTCACTTTCTGGCTTTGCTAGGATTCTCTGGTAACCACTAAGGAATATTTATTATTAATAATTCATAGATTAAAAACATATCGTGTACATTCTTGGCAGTGGGAACGTTTTCAAGTTGGCAAAATCTGAGGAGACTTAAGGATGCTTTGAGCTACTGTGATTAGATGCTCCAGGATCATTTCATACATTGCTAGGTTGAGACATGGCAGCAGGCATTTTGTCAGGAGTCTGGTTCCTCCTGAAACATGTGATTATTTCAATCTTTATGTATAGTTCCTGAGGATAGCCATTGTCACTGGATTATTTATTGTTTCTGTACTTTTTAAGTAGATAAAATTAGGATATTTCAATTTTTTGAGGAGATGATTAAAATTCTTGCTGATGTTTTGGTACAAATGTCATAGTGTAAGGTTCTAACTTTAATGCCGTCTGCATAGTAGCACTAGTTTATTTCATGTGGAATAAGACCTATTCTCCAAGCAATTACTCATTCCCTTTATTTCATAATATGCCAAATAAATGTCCCATAAGAACAAAAATAAGACTTCTTAAACAGTACCTGTATAGTTAGTTCTTTTCCTCCTAAGGCTGTATGCTACTGTGTGTTTAGGTAAATCACTACTGTGCTTGACATGAGCATGAGGGTCTCACTGTAGATGCCCAAGGTCTTCCTTGATTGCTCCCTATATTTATTTTTAAAACAGTCTCACCAGATGTGAAGCTCTCTGATTCAGCTGTTCTGGGTGGCCAGTTAATGGTCAAGAATCTTCTAGTCTCTGCTCAAGCATCTCTTCAAGGCTAAAGTTAAAGGCATGTGTTTCTAAGCCTGGCTTTCTTTGTATGTTATGGGGATTAAAATTCAAGTCATGGTACTTGTCGGGGCAGGCACTTTACCCACTTAGCTAACTCCACGGCCCCACTTTCTCTCATTTTACAAACTCAGAGAGCTCTTCTTGTCTGGACCGTGATGTAGCCAATCAGTCCCCTGTTGATGGCTATTTTAGTAATTTTATTCTTTTGCTGTGATCAACAACTCTGCAGTGAATTGCTTTGAACATAAATATTTTCCTTTATTTGCTTATGTATTTTTGGTATAGAATCCCAGAAGGAAAATTTCTGGATCAAAGAGCAAATGCAGTGTGATTTTACCAGATGGTTCCAAGTTTTCCATATCCCCTTAAGACTTATATAATTTTACATTCTTTCCAACTGTGTGAACATGCTTGTTTCTCTATAGTTACACTGGTAGAATGTGGAATTTGAAAAACTGGTGGGTGAGAAATTGTGTTTCCATTCAGTTTTAATAAGTGGAGTTGCATTTGCCTTCATTGTGATGCACAGTTTTCTTCAATGAGCTTTGGCAAATGTACACCTATTTGTAACCCAGGCGTCTATCAGCAGACAGCAGCAATTTCAATGTTTCTCCTACTGTTATTCAAACACAACCTGGTCCGCAGGGATAACCAATATTTCTACCTATCACTGTATATTAATTTCACAAGTTCATTGCCTTCATATCAACAAAATCCTACAATGTCTATGTACTCTGAATACTTCTGGTTTTGGTCCAATATTTGGATTTATCCATGTTGTTGTACATATGTATTTTTCTTGCCAAATAATACTTTAATTGTATAACTATATTGCTGTTATTTATTACCTTGTCAATATATTTTAGTTTATCTTCATCGATTTTGCAATGTTTTAGCAGAATATTTCAGACTAAATCATTTATAAAGGTGAGAATGACTCAGATAATCTTTCCAACCCTTCTTCAACAATGTTTCCTGAGCCTTAGCTGTAAGGGTTGTCTTGTAGATTTACTAAGGAACCATTTGCACCCCACAGTAAATTTTCCACATTTGATCAGTGTGGCTTTATATAATGGTCTCCATTTGATGAAAAAAGAAGTTTCCTTGATGATGAGTGAGGTCTACACTGTCTTTGAGTAAAAGGATAAACATTTAAAATGCACTTAGAAATTTCACAGGATTAGTGAAAGGACAGTCATAAATTCTTTTCTAGGGTCTTTCCAGCCACTGATAGTAGGCTAGGCTTATAATACCAGGCATGGCGACCTTCCTATTCTTCCCATGGAGTGGGCCCACGGTCCAGTTGGACAGCTGCTGTTAATCCCAGTGATGTAAGTGCCACCATTGCACCTTCAAACATATTCTGCCATTCTGCGCATTGTTTTTGTTCATAGGCAATGCATCTTGGGAGGACGCTGGAGTGCTTTTATTTAATTATTTATTTTTGCATAGCTCTTCTAGAAGGATGAGAGCTAGTCCTCATGGAAGAGTTCAACTCCTCCAAGGAATCTATTGGAAATGGGTGGCGTCTTCAGAAATCGCTCTTACCTTCAGTTTCTAGGATCCAACCAAGGGCACATGAGCCTATATTGTTTTGGTCTTTTTGGACTGTCCTGACCAACCCAAACAAAGGTTTCTCATGTCTGGGCTGGAGTTCTTGTTAGATAGTCTATAGCTCTTGGGGGAATATTGTCACCCCAAATTGTATAACTTTATCAGTATTGTGTGTTTGTGTTTGTGTGTGCATGTGTGTGTGTATGAAGATTTAAATGAACATAGAATAATATGATTCCCTCTGGCTTTTTAAACTTCCTTTGTGTTTTTTATTTTGCCTCTATCTCTTTTGTTCTGTATTGCTCTCTTTTCCCTGTCTGCAGGAAAGTCATTCCCTGCTCTTTGTTCACATCTAACCCTCCATTGCATATGAATACTACTATTCCCCTTTGCAGGGATTCCTCTTCCCCATTGTCCCCGCTTACTTTTCTAGTATTTTCGGTTATTCCAGTGACACACTCCCATCGAGATGCTCAAAGCCGGGATCTAGAGATGAGACAGAGCGTATGACACTTGTCTCCTAGCATCTGGACTCTCTCTCAGTGTAATAGCTTTTAGAGCCATCTATGTACCTGCATAATTCATGATTCATTTATGTTGACAGCATTTATGGATCATATTTTCATTGCCCATTCATCAGCTGAAGGGAGTTTGGGTTGTTTTCATTTCATAGGTATTGCGAATAAAGAGGCTTTGAACATGGCTGAGCAATTTAACTGTGAAGTAGGATGGCAAGTCCATAGGCAAATGCCAACGAATGGTATAGCTGGATCGTATGGAAGGTTTATTTTCGGCACTTTGGGAATTCTCCATGCTCGTTTCCGTGGTGACTGTCCTGATGGGTTGCTTACACCAGTATTCCATTTTTATTTGTTAGTGCGATAAAGCTCATCATCTTTGGAGTCTGGTTAGTCCTCTCTTCAACGTTTTGTATATTCAGCATAAGCTTTACCCATGTATACTTTTTTGACTTATTTTGTATTCCTTCAGATATCAATACAAAATCTGCTTTTCAGTTTTTTGTAGCTTACATGTAGAAATGGACTTGACCTTCTGGATTGGTTTTATTATCGTATGTCTTGATGGGCTCACACAGTAGTTACAGCTTTTTTTGTTCGTTTGTTACATTCCTTAGGGCTTTTGTTAAAACAAAAATAAAGCAAAATCAGTCATGACCACAAACAAAGCTATCTTATACTTTCAAATGTATTATACTTGTCACTTTTTTTTTTCTTGGTCTTAGCACATTGGCTGAGACCTCTGTTCAAATGTTTAGTATATTTGATAGTAGTTATCTGTCTTATTTCTGTTTTTAGAAGAAAATGTCTCTGCTCAGAAAATATGTCAGCAGCAGGATTTGTTTACTTTTCTGTGTAACTGCTTTTTATGAGATTCATGCAATACTTCTCCATCTATAGTCCCCCCAAACATTTAATGCAAAAGGTAAGCACTGAATTTTATTTGATGCACTCTTTGCAGTTATTGAGGTTTTTCTGTGATTTTTTTTTTCTGCTAAGTATGATGATCACATTAATTTTTTAGTATTTCCAAGTACTTGCATTCTTGGTCTAAGTCCTACACAATCATGAGGTAATATTCTTCATATGCTTTGATTGTGTCAATGTTTTGTACTTTAAGACATTGTTTTTGGAGAGCAATGAATACATTTATGTTGGTTATTGAGTTGGACACTGTTTACCATATACATTAATCTTATGAATTATCTTAAAGATTTATTGGCGTTTTCATTTTATGGTGAATTTCATTTACACGTCCCAAGCACGTAATAGGTTTATTATTTTTCTTTTTTCACCATTTATTTAATCACATTACAGCCTAATCCCAGCCCCCTCCCTCATCTTCTCCCAGTCCTACTTTCATGCCTCCTCTCTCTGTTCCCCCCTTCTTTTCAGAGTAGAGGAGGCCCCCCAGGGGTATGAACTCACCCTGGTACATCAAGTCACAGCAAGACTAAGCGCATCTTCTCCTACTGATACGGGAAAGTGATCCAAAGGCAGACAACAGTGTCAGAGACAGCCCCCACTCCTATGTTAGGGGCCCGTATGATGAGCAAGGTGTTTTGTTGTTGTTTGTTTTTGCTTTTGTTTTTAATTACACAATACAGTGATTTGGCTAGCAACATTTTCTCTTTATTTTCAAATAACTGGTGTGAGTTTGTGTTTTGTCTGTGTAAGATTAGTATGCGTTTATTCCTGAGAGGTGGCTCTTCCTTTTGCCAGCAACAACATGGACTTTAGGAAAGCCAGTTAGGAACTGTGCTTTTTCTCAGCATTTCCTGCTGGTGGTGTACTCTAGATTATAGGTCATCAATTTTTTCATGTGCACATTTTAATTCACATTTTCATATTCTTCTGGCTTTAAAAATGTACAAGTTAATCAAACTAAAAAATAAAATCAATATCACAAATATTATTGTATATTATTTCTAAAATACCCATTTATCAAGATAGAGAAGATATTAATCTAATGTGCCAGACAGTGGCAAAGGGATACCATATTGGTTGATTTCTAAGTGATCAAATGTGGATGTAAGAAAGACCTCATTGATGAAGTTTGAAAGAAGTTTGCATTAGGGAGACATTAGAAACACCCCAAAATATAACAATATTTATTTGAGTTAATGAGGAAGTAGAGCCTTGAAGCACCCATGAGGTACAGATCAAAACCACACAGGGCACATGTGGTCTTGTGACTTTGGAAGTGAGGCAGAATATCATGAAACAGGTGTCAGCTGACGTGTGGTAAGCTGTTGACGTCACTGTCTTCTGGTGTCCGCAGTTGCAGCTTTACAAAGTCATATGAACTTTCCTGGAAAATATAAAGTATGCAAAGCTGAATCTTTCATGGCTACCATCGTGTTTTGAGTGTTTTGGGTTTAGTGGCTATACCTCCTGATTTTCTGTCTCTCCCATTAGATTTGTTTAAAAAGAATAACTTGAGAGTCATTGCCAGGTTTTCAATTACTTCATCCTGGAGGGACTGCATTGCCAGGCCTCAGGGGAAGAGGACAGGCTCAGCCCTGATAAGGACTTGATGAGCTGGGGTGGATGGAAAGGGGGCTCCCTTTTTCTGAGGAATAGCAGAGGGAGATGAGGGGGTGGGATGGGACTGGGAGTTGAGGAGGGATGGGGCTCTAACCAGGATGGTACAGTAAATACATTTTTAAGAGGAGTAGCTTCAGTTATCTAGCTTCTCTTTAAAGAATGCATTTACACGTGCTGTACATTAAGAGTGCATTACTTGAGTGCTCTTAAGTGATTTTATTTTTCTAAATTCTGTCTTTAAAAGTAATAATTCTCAAAGTGGCTTTTGAATAGGAAATTTCAGATTTTGCTAAAACCCTGCTGCAAGTGTAAAAGGTTTTGCTGTGTACTAAGAGGGATTGGCTTGGGCTTATATCCTGGACATATGGGATGGATTGAAAAACAAGCCAGAATGCTGAGAATTGCATTAGATAATTTATGCAAAGCCCCTATCATAACAGGCACATAGTAGGCATTCCATAAATAGTAGCTAAAGGATTTAGATTCAGAAACCATGAACTTACACAGTAGCTACAGGCATGAATATGGATCACGTTACTGACTTTTGCGAAAGCAAAGAGAAATGCAAGTGTGTAAATCTGAGAAACCATGGCATTTGGGAGAGGATGGGAGAGAGGATAGGGTGAAACCTGAGAAGAGATGCTCAGGGGCTTGGAAGGAAAACAAGAAAAGGAAGAAGAGGTCAAGTTGGAAACCGCCCCAGCAACAAGGCTGGTAACTGACTGGTCTACAGGAAGGTTATTGGTGAACTTAGCAAGACTTTCGGGAGAAGGGGAGGACTTTCTGAAATTCAAGTTGAGTTTCCTAGATTTTCTGGTTTTCTTAATTCCACGGTACGACTAAAGGTAGGAGCGGCAGGCAGTTGGATTGAAAGGATATGGGTTGCTCAGAGGGGAAGAATTTTTGTGCACCCCTAGCAGCTCCCCAGTAATTGGTAATAGATAATTAGTGACAGGCTCTTGGCACTTTAGGAGTCATAAAGCTCACTAATGAAAGGATCTCCTTGGGTAAATCATCACCAGCCAAGACAACATCATAAACCTTCTGACTTTGAGCCCCTCAAGGGCAGAGGCACCATCTCATTCATCTGCCACAGGATCCATCACACGAGTGATACTTAAAATGACTTGACAATGTTGAAGTGATTTAATCTGGGTTGACATTAGAACCAGAATTGCAATTTTGTGGCTTATTTAAAAATAGAACAATTTGTCACATTTAAGAAACTGGCAAGGATTTTTAAAAATTCCGACTAAGTGGATATCTAAATTCTTAGGAGTAGATATCAGATTAAAGATATTTTTCATTATTATTATTATTATTATTATTATTAATTAAAATTTATTCACTTTGTATCCTGGCCGTATCCCTCTCCCTCATTTCCTTCCAGCCCCACCCTCCCTCCTTCTTCTCCCGCTATGGCCCTCCCCTAGTCCACTGATAGGGGAGGTCCTCTTCACCTACTGTCTGACCCAAGTCTCATCAGGACTGTCTGGATCCTCTTTATAGCCTTACTAGTTCAGATTAAAGATCTTTTGCTGTATGAAAATGCTTGTTTTGTTTATGTAGACATTTTATTATGAACACTGCCTTTCAGAGTGTGCTATGAATCAGACAAAGCTTCCATAGCTAAAAACATGACTTTCAGTTAAAAAAATATCTTTCATCTGGGCATGGTGGGGCTCACTTTTAATCCCAGTACTTGGGAGGCAGAGGCAGGCAAATCTCGTGAATTCAAGGCCATCTTGGTCTACAAAGAGTCCAGGACAGTCAAAGCTATTACACAGAGAAACCTGTCTAAAAACCAAACTAAACCAACCAACCAAACAAAAGCCTTGTCTCATCTTTGTAAAGTCTAAAAGTGAAGGTTAGAGCCTTAGCATGACCTAACCTACATTATGATTCTATTTAAATTTCTTGTCTATAGGAACATAATAAACTGCCATATGCTCTTTTGCAGGGGAATTTTTGGTGAACTTGCATTCATACCAGGATGCAACTGAACAGTCCTGTTCTGCATCCTTGTCAACCTGGTGATGTTTCGTCTTCCTAATTTAAATCATTCTACAGACTCTGGCAGCCACTCTCACTGGTGTTTTCTTGTATATTTCTCCAATAACTGGCTAGCTTCAGCATCTTTTCATGGTCTTATTTGCTGTCTGCAGCTATTTCTGGGGGAGTTATATGCTCAAAACTCAATGCATTTATCTTTATTAGACACTAAAAATTTGGGTTTTGAGAGTTCATTTTATAGCTCTGAAATGATTACTATCAGATGATATTCAACTTGTAAATACTTTCTAGTCATTTGTGGTTTCCCTTTGCCTTTTTTTTTCCCCAAAGATCACAAAGGTTGAGTTTCAATAAAGTTTTATTCACGGGCTTTTAGTTTTTATTTTATGTTTAATACATTTACTGTTATGTCTAAACTAACAATGTACCTGCTATAAATCTAATAGTATAGGTTTTTACTCAACAGAACAGAGTTTACGCTCATTGGAAGACTTATTTGTGGATGTCAGTAGCACTTTACTTCTAAGTGCAAAAGCACACATAACCCACACACTCATCTGTGCAAGAAGAAGACATGTTTTACTCAGCAGCATGAACAAAGTAACTATTAATATGCAAAATATCAGCATATCTCAAAGTAATTCTTCCAAATGAAAACAGACTAAAAGTATAGACGTGACATATACACTGTATGATAAAAGCATATTACAATATTGTGGAAGAGCTCAGCTCAATGACTGCCTGGGCCAAAGGGGTGAAAGGGGACAGAAAACACATTAGGGTGATGCACATATTCATATATTCATTATTTTCATTATTACTACTGAGAGGTAGTAATACCTCTCAGTTATATTTTGGTGTAGAACTTTTTATATTGTACAATTTAAATATGCATCCTTTATCATATAACAGTATACAATACAACTATAATAAGTAGCTTGCAGGGCAACTCAGTCTTTGTTAATTATTTTAGAGAATCGTGTAGCATAATGTGACGTAAATAAAGGATACATCTCTGGCCATCCACCTACAGCTCTTCATAATCATCAAAGCAGATTTAAGTCATTATTGATAAAAAAGGATTAAAAGCTACTCATGGGATGAGTATACAGCTGGGTTGAAGGCTGCTTGCCTGAGCTTCTGGGTTTGATCCTCAGCACAGGGAAAAAAAGTCTCCCATGTTGTGAAAATGATGTCTATGTTCACAGTAATTAATACACATACACATACACATACACACACACACCCCAAACACAAGTGAGTGCAGAAGACTGAGTTCTAACTTACTTTTTAAACAAAAAGAAGAAAGTGGTTAATCAAAGATGAATGAATAGCTTGTAACTAATTTAATGAAAAGTTGAACATAGTGCTATAGGTATACAAAGTGAGGAAGAGACTGTGAGGAGATGCAGCTGTGTAGTACAGAGGATTCAGCTCCCGAGGGAGTTCACTTAGTACTTGCTTAACAAAGGATGGCACAGAGGCAGCATGGAGATGAATGAGAAATGGATCATTAAACATAAGAAGGTACCTGTGATAACCGAGAGATTAATGATGACAACGACAATGTCACTTGTGGTAAAGGCAAAAGCAATTGCACATTTTCTAACCTTTCCCTAATTGCCCTTCCCTAGGCTGAACTTATAGATTTTATTTTTGTAATTCTAGTCCGTGTCAGAGACCTCACTACTACTGATGATAATTACGGGTGGCGAAGTATTCAGGAAGAGCTAGGAAGAACATAGAAAGAGAAGGCACTATAAAATGATGCTTTTGGTCTATAAATTATTTGTGAAAAGTTTGCAAAATGTACTACTTATTATACTTTTGGTTAATAAATGTACTCAGAAAATGATTCACTTGTAATATACTATCTGCCAACTCAGCACTGTAGAAATATTAATTCTATATTGATATTATTTACATTGGAGGACATCATTGATTAAATTTAAGTTGAAAATGTGATAGAACTTGTCGATGAAACATTATATCTAATATTAAATTATTATGTTGTTTTAAAGACAGACTTTTTACTCACTTATTATGGCTTTTAAAGTGTTTATTTGTTTAGTTTTTATGTGCGTATTTTGTCTGCCCTTACGTATGTGCGTCATGGGAGTGTCTGATGTTTGCAGACGACAGGAGAGCATGCCGAAACCCTAGAGCTGGAGCTGTGCATGGTTGTGAGCCACCATGTGGGTGCTAGGAACCAAAGCCGAATGCTCTGCAAGGGAACGAGCGCTGCTAACTGCTGAGCCATATCTGCAGCCCCCAACTTACCACATCTCCTAATTAATGGTTTCCGTTTTATTATAACCTAATAGATGATGAGTTTACAAAACTGAAAGAAATAAAACATGTTTTATGGTATGGGGCTACGGTTCTGCCATTTAGGTGACTCTTCTTTGACATTTTCATGTATTCCTCCTCATCTTGCTTCTTAGTCATAATGTATAAGGATACTTATCACTAAATTTTAAGTACTATCCTACTTGGTCATCATTTAATGTTAAATGATGATTCACTTTCTCTTGGAATTAAAATTGTGTGGAAACAAGTTCTGTCAAGAGTCTTAATATACAAATTTGTTCATTAATTACTTATCTGAAAACCTAATGATGCACACAAATATTGATGTGGGAGCTCATTCTAGCACTCTATAAAAGCAATGGAAAATAAAACCAAAAGGTAATGAGGCAACCATTGTTTTATTTTTCTAAAATTATTAAAACTTTTGCTTTCAAACAATAGCATTCAGAGGGCTTATTAGCATGAATGTGTGTTGATATAATATAACAATGCTTGGTTTATTACTATAATTATGACCACACGCAAATGAAATTACATACAAAAATATTGGAAAACTGACCTGTGTACTCGTGTGGCTAGCAATGTTTACTCTTGGTCTGGTTTTCAGAATGCGTAGCATATCAACACAAGATTGTGGGTGGGTTTTAACAAAGACTTGAGATAATGTTTAAAGAGAAAAGACTTATTGATGTTTCTATATCATGGTCAGTTGACAACTGTTGTTTTGGGGCCTATGAAGGGGCTCTAAATAAGGCTAGCGAGTGTGGCTAAGCAAACCTATTTACCTTTTCTCTAGGGCACAGGAGAGAGGATTAAGAACTGGCTGGTGTCACCTGTTTGCATTCAGGTAACACTTCATAGGTCTCACTTCTTAACGTTTTCGTAGCCTCCCCAAAGTGCTACACTGGGGACTTTAATGTTTAAGACACAAGCTAAGTACATGATTTTGAAAGCATGACTGCTGTAGGAACCCTGCTCTTCCATCTTCCCAAATGCGATGCTGGGGAGCGGCAAGGTTCTAGAGTGTGGTCGGTTGACCATTCTACCACAGAAACTTCTGGATGACAGAAATGTAGATGCTATTTATCTTCCAGATATTCTATATGTAATCAGAATAATAATGACTATTGAATGAATTGTAATGAGCTTATAATGCCATTAATATGGATGAAATGTGGTTTTTACTGTAGTAAATCTTAACAAAATATCCCTAAGTTGCTTTAAAGTGTTCATAGCATTGCCATTTTTAAATAACATTTATTTTTTTTATAAGTTTTTTTTTTTTTCACCCAAAAAATTCAGCTCATGCTATCCATGTCTTCTTGGCTGCTTAGCTTTCAGCTGGGTTTAGTTGACTTACCAGGAGTTACACTCTGAGAAAATTGACTCCTACTCTCTAATAGCTCTTCAGTGAGGAGTGAAACTTTGTGTCCAACTCCTATCTCCATACTTGACTGGAGCTGACTTGGATTGAGTTGTGTACGCGCTGGTCTTGTGCACACTGTTGGAGCTGTGAGTTCATGTGCCCTGTTTTATCTGGAGAAGACTGCTTCCTTGTATTCGTTCAACTGCCTGTCGTCTTCACAGCCTTTTTGGCTGTCTTTTGCAACCACTGAGCCTTAGGATGAAGGAATGTGATACAGATGTCTCCTTTCCGTCTGAGCTTTCTGCTGTGTCCCAACTCTGCACCCTGGCACCTGTGCTAATCACCATCCACAATAACAGAAGATTCTCTGCCGAGAGCGGAGTGATGTTTTCCCTTATACATGTAATGAGAAGTCATTAGGAGTCAGTTTAACGCGGTATCCATTGAGCAGAATAATAGCAGTAGATTTTCTTCTAGGGCCTATAACTTGTTTGGCCACAGGTTCTTTATAATCAAGATGAGTTTAATCTTGTGGAGTGGGACTTGAATCTAATCAGAAAGTAATTGCTTAGTCCCATGATGTTTGTATCTTTATTGCAACAGTTGGCATATTTTGCTGGAACAGCCCTTATTCTAGATCACAGGGTTCACAGCTCAATAAGATTAATTACTTTTTTTATCTGATACTGTTCATAGCACTTTCCAGTACTATGGAAAGCTACTCAGTAGGGATGAAGCTTTTGAGTCGGTACCAGTTTGATATTTCCATGTTCTGTCATTCAAGTAAGTGTTATCTTTAGTACCAGGCTCTTACTATCAAGTTCTGGAAATTAACCAATGGTATTGGCAATGTCTTGTGGTGTGTACAGGGATATGTACACAACCAGCTACCCCTTCGTCTACCCTGCCATTCCATCCAACTCCAGTTTAACCCTCTCTCTTTAATCCCCCTTTAACCCTTTATACCCCTGGATCTCTCCTTTCTTTAAAGGGCCACCTCCATTGCCCTTTACTAATTTCCTTACCTCTATAGCAATTCCAAATGAAACATAAGTGTTTGGAAAGTTTAATTTTGTTGTGTGTGCATGCACGTCTATCTGTAAGCCTCTGTGGGTCTCCTTAAATGCTACAGACATCACATCCTTTTGGTGCTAAGGCTACAGTTGGTTGTGAGCAGCCCAATTTGGGTTCTGGGACTAGACCTTGGTTCCTCTGTAAGAGCAGTAAACTGAACAAATGAGGCATCTCTCTAGCCCCAAGTGCTTTTGTCATTTTAATAGTTAATATTGTTATTGTCATCATAATTTACATAATGTATATAGAACATTTATTTGGTCATTTCATTACTAATGTGTTTTCTCTTTCTCTCTCTCTCTCGTTCTGATTTCTAACTACCAGTTGGGAAATATGTTTTATTTTAGCATAGATTTCATGAATTAAAAAATGTATAGTTCTGTTTTGGTATTACTGAAAGTGGCCTTTGGTGAGAGGCTGTTGAAGAGGTTATGTATATGACCCACTGGAGAAAGCTTAGTTCTGGCAATTATTCCTTGATTTGGAAACTATAGTTAAGCTTCTGGTATAGCCTCTGTGCTTTTCAAATGGATGTGGCTAACAGAATTGCTGGGAAAGATGTCTACATTTGGAAAGGTCACAAAATAAATAAAGCTTATAGTCTTATTTTTCCAAATGGCTTAATGATATTTGGTCTTACACATCTGAAAACTTAGTACTATTTTATTGAGGTGTTTTCAAATGTTTCCTGAGTTTATGTGTAAATTATGTAGAAGGAAAGCTGCTGTTAAATTATGTTCATTCCAATAAAAAGCAAACTGTCCTGAAAAAGTTAACCTTAAATTTTCGTAGGATATTCTGTTGTTTAATCTTTTCTAGTGAGTTTGTTGACCCCGATTGCCAGTATTAAAATATAACAGAAAATGTAAATTAACAAGTTTAAATTATAGAAAAGCTGCAAAATGTCTTCCTTTATGGGTTCTCATTTTCATAATTGTAGTACACAAACTTAGAAATATACTTAATGGTTGACTCCCATGTCCTTGGAATTAATGGTAAGAAGATTGTCAAACAGGTTCATTGGTTTAAACATCCATTCTTCTCTAGTCAAAATATTCATGTGGCTGGTCATCTTGCCACTATTTGATGGAACTTATAGTTGACAAATGAATGTAAATGAATGTGATACACACACACACACACACATACACACACACACACACACACACACACATATATATAGAGAGAGAGAGTTTGAAATTTAATTATATCAATCTAGCATCATTGCATATTTGTAAGTATACCTGTTTTCTAGCTCTGCCTCTTGACCTAGGGTTAACTTTATTAAATCCTGTGTACAAAAGCTTTTGGATTAAAGGTTAGTGCTAGGGCTGGGTGAATGATACCATAATCACCTGTTTACAATAAAAAGAAAGTTCTTGGTTTAAAAGTGTGTGATAGAGCTCAACCACACCAAAGAAACAGGGTTTTACAGTTCACAATTTGGGGGTTCAAAATGAGATCAAATATCCTGTAACACCTAATCAATATTTATGTTCCAGGTAATTTTTTTTCCTGTAAGAAACCAATTTGATGGACACTCTTAGAGCTGCAGCTTAAAGTGAGCGCACCTGTGGTTGGCCTGTACAGAGTGTTGCAGCTCAGCACTCTGGGACCCAGGTTACTCTGCTCTCTAAAAACATGCTATTTGCCTTTGGAATCAGTCTCTGAAGCCTGGGATGTCTTAAACATCTAGTGACCATAAAATGAGCTTGTCTGAATGTGAAATCAAGGATAAGGAAAGGGAACCAAGATAATGAAGGAAAGAGAGAGAGAGAGAGAGAGAGAGAGCAAGAGAACAAGAGAGAGAGAGAGAGCATAATTACAGTAGCTGGAACTATATATACTGTGTCTGAATGTTTAGTCACATGTAGAAAGTCATTTCTCTATTACTTACATGGGTTGATAGACTCGGGCCTCTGACTCTTGGGACACAGTTGCATCTTTTAGGCACTGCACAAACGAGCAATCTTACCACAGACCTTCAGGGTCATGCTGCAGGGTCAAGCTGTGAGTGGAAGGAAATGTTTTTATTCTGTTTGTCCAAACAATCTGAAGACTATTCTCCAATAGTAGACCAAGCTGCTTTTTACCACTGCTATGCCAAGGAAGGACTTTTGTGGTGAACATTAGCTATTTTTATTGAACCAAAATCTCTGCTCATTTCCTGGGAAAATACCTAATCTCTCCTTTTCTCTACTAATTGAGATAGAGAAACCAATTAAATATGAAATTTCTTTATGCAGGAATGTAAAAATGTATCAGGCTTGGCTTATCTTAAGATCTCATTGCACCAGGCTCTGGCATTCACCCAATGTTGGACATTTTAAACTAAGTTGCACTAAAAGCAGACATGCTTTGCTGTTTTTTTTTAAATAATTGTGATTGATATCAAAATTGTACCAATTACACAAATTGATGAGGCAGCATATTTTTATTTGTGTATACATTGAATAATGACTAAATTAACTTTGATCTAGGATAAGAGACTATACCAGAATTACAGAATGTGGTCAACATTATTTTGAGGCCACACTTCTATAGATTAAGTTTCTCATATTCATGTGTTTTCTGTTAACATATTATCACCACATGGAGAAAGCATTTCTACTTGAGGGTGAAGATATAATTCAGCAAATAGCAGAGCAGAGAGGTCCAGAAGGAAAAATATGCCCCCATCACCAGGGCCAATAGTGTCAGCAGAACATGTACCTCATCATGAGAATTAATATATGTATATTTTTAAGATTACTGTCTTCACAGTTCCTGTTTTCTCCAGCAAAATATATTTGGATGTTTTGCACTTGATCAATTAAGTTTTGCACCACAACAAACAGCAGCATTGTTGGAGTGAGTTTGAGTGTAGCCGTGTGTCACAAGGCATTTTTGTACCTGTGATTCTAGGAAAGGCTGAACATCTCTGAGAAGCGTTAGCTAGAGAAAGGAAGGTTAATCCTTCCGAACTATATTCTAAATTGTCTCATGGGCACTCTTTAACTTATAGCTTAATTGCCTAACAATGTTACAGTCTCTGTAAGTCTTTTCTGACTGAAACCCCGAGGGAGAAAAAGTTTGCAAAGTGCTATAGATTTCTTGACAAGATAATGGTAGCTAAACAAGACAGAACATTTGCACAGTGCTATGAATTTTCTAATGTTTCTTTTGATGGTTAATTTTAAGGTCAGAGGCTTTGGTTATATTTTAATGAATAGTTGAGATGATGTTATAATTGCAGTGAAAGTGTGGTATGTGAGAGAAAAAATGCTAATAATGCTGATGCCATTTAAAAACTGACTTATAGTGGAAGTTTGCATATTTCAGAAACTGGATGCAATTAAAAAGTCAAGCAGTAAAATAAAATAATGAAACAGAGGAATCTAATCAAACTGTCATAAGATGCTCTGTGAATGGATGCTCCAGGCATCATGGGGTTGAATACTTTCTGGTTTCAGAATGTTGCATTGTCAAGTAGAGTTTACAGGTAGGGCGAGAAGAGTCTAGGTGTAGATCCCCATCATCTCTCTCCTGCTCTTTGATCATCATGTACATTAGTAGATGAAAGAAAGTTCTGTTATTTATTCACTATCCTTGACCTCTGAACTCAAAATATGAGAGTACAGCCTGCCCTTTCTCCTGTGGCCCCACGCCCTGCCGGATTACATGTGCCTGCTGAAGACGACCCTGAGAATTACCTGTGCACTCTGAGCCGAGATTATCTTCTTGCTTCTAAGCAGAAAGCACACACCCTTGGGTCTATCTTAAGGTAATAAACTTGGATCCCCAGTCTTTATTTATTTTTTTGCATGTGATTTAGTTACACTTGCCAAAGAGAGAGACTGCAAGAAAACAACAAGAACAAAAAGGAAGAGGGTAAAGAGATTGTTATTATACCCTTTATGTAGTTTCATTGTATTATTTATTTCTAGGTTATGGCAAGCCTAATAGAATGAACTTTATCCTGACAAGGACAGTGTGTGGCATGAGTTCATGGTGGTGAGTGATCGCTTGAGACCCTTGCTGATCAGAGCAGTAGCTCATCTTCTTCATTTAAGGTGAAGGAGACTCAGTCTTGATGGGTATCTCTTCCTTTAAGTTTGTGCTTTTCAACCTTTTGGGTTCCTCTTAGGTGGAGGTGTGTGTTAGTGCTCTGCTTCTACATAAAACACTACTGAAAATCTAGAGGCTAACACGCTTATCTCTCAGTTTCTCAGAGCTGGGGTTTTGGCATTGTGTGCCTGGATCTTCTGTCCCGGGTATCAGGCCTCAGTCAGGGATCAACAGGGCTGTATTCTAATCTGGAAGCTTGCCCGGGGGACAGCCATCTTACAAAACCATTTGGGTTTCTGGCAGAATTTATTTCTTGTGATTATTTGACTCAGGGTCCAATTATCTTACAGACTCATGTCTAAAAGGAACCAGTGATTCCCTGCCCTGGAATGCTTCCATGGAATGGCTACAATGACTGTCTGCTTCTTCGTTCAGGCCACCAGGTAGGTTTCTTGCTACAGTCTGCTTGGGTGAAATGACCCGATTGGGTCATGATACTTTTTAAAATAATACTGTTTAGAAGAAATGCATGGGTTTTACATTTACACCCAAAGGCAAGCTGGTATCTGGGTGTAATGTGCAGAGCATCAACTGAGGATGTGTCTGCAGCAAGATGGGTACTGTGTGCTGACATTACTGTCTTTCAATCAATCGCTGTAGAGTGCTTTCTTTGCTCCCTCTTACTAATTAACGAATGTTTACCAAACTGACAGTTCTCTGTAGTTTTATAAGTTAAAATTGCTGATATAATTCTGTTGTGTTACTGGATCCCAAATAACACAAGTTTTATTGTTGGCATGTCCCCTGTGTCAACAGATCTTTCTATTACTGACACCCAAAGTCCCCAAGTTTATCTTCCAGGGTAAAGGCTATGGATGGAGTCAGCAATGAAAAAAGAAATCAGGCACGATCACGCTCTGTGCTCATTCCTGACACTTATCTGGTGTCACATGACACAGTCACATGGAGCTAATGCCTGGTAACTGAGCTGGTCTAGTGCAGTCTCCATCCCCTCCATTTAGCAGGGCAAGCAGTTCCAATTCAGCTGTAAGCTCTATAGGACACATGCCCTACAGTGTGATAAATTAGTCAGCTCTTAAACTCAATGCTTCTTGACTTTCAAAATGAGAACATTAGGCGGTCCTTTAACGTATTTATTCGCCTTGCTGGGATGGCAGTCAAGGTCTGCTGGATTTGTGAGGTGTTAAATGAACATGTAGCCAGGTGCTCAGGTGCTTTTATTGGTAAGGTTAGCTACAAAAATGAAGGTGTGAGGTTGCTGGAGGACAACAAGACAACCATTAAATTAATACCTATTACATTTTCTGAATGGTGGAGAAGGACTTCTCAGAAGCAAGGAGAGACTGAAACCTCCCAAAAAGTGAAGGAACTTGACACGCAGCTTAAACAACTTTTCTTCCCATTGAAAATACTTCTTTTCACACTATTTCTAGATGTTGTTTTGCAGCCATTGCAAACAGCTTGTAGATGCTGATGAAAATAAAACAAAGACGAGGGAAAGGAAATAACTAGGCTATTTCAGATAGCAGGCGCTGATATCATCATTTCTTTTCTTGCGTTTTTACTTACTTTGGTCTTGTCAGAATGGTACATACCAATCTTGACTTGCAGTTTCTTTTATGATTATCATACTGACTTTGAAAAGTAAAGACTTACGAGGTTAATTTAAAAAAATGAATCAGTCAAAATACATCAAAAGAGGCCTAACGCACTGCTCAAATGTGCTCTGTTTTCTGGGGAAAATCTATTTTTAAGATGATGAAATGATTGGGAGCTATATTCAATAACACAACTAAATTTACTCTTACATCTAATCATTTTGGATTATGAGCAAAACATTCTGAAGTGCTAGTGTGAGTATGGGGCTGATCTTGAATTGTGAATCTTCGGTTCTGAGAAGCAAAAACTCAACCATGTTAAGCTTTGCATATTAGAGCCTTTCTGTTTAAAAATAGAGGTGTTCTACATTGCTATAACTTGCATATATGTTTTTTTCTCTGCTTTGTTTTCTACCCTCATGTTATTTTTCATTGCAATGAAACCCTGAATAAACTAAGAAAATATATTTACTTAAAGAGAATCATTCTCATACTAGAATCCATATGGACTAAAGCGTCTCAACTAAGAAAGAAATTTGAAAGGCCTTTGGAAAGTTAGACTTACTCTGGAATTTCTACCAAAGAATAAATTGGCAAACTCTTCATCAGCTATTTGTCCAATACCAATTTATAGAGTGTCTTACTGACAGCTTTTGTTGCCAGCTCAAATAGGAATTCCTAGTTCTAGGCAATCAATTCAAAATACACATTCATTTTGTATCAAAAACTCTTCCTTATGTTGAGGAGTATGCAAATTAGGTCCAGATACAGTCACTTCCTTGGAAGGGCCTCTTTTTCATTATTTGCCTCATCTTCATCTGCTATTTAAAATGTTCCAGACAGGAAAAATGAGAAAACAAAAACAAACAAGCAAACAAACAAAACTCTATCCCAATATCTGTATGTATAGCAAGTCTATGATAGCAAGTCTATAAATATTTGCTGGATATGTGGGATTGATCACAAAGTTGACATAAACCAGATGAATGAGTTCTTAGCTATCTATCATGGGAAGAAAATGACCTAAGATTGTGATTCAAATGAGTGATTATTAAGTACTCGTCCTAGTCAGTGCCCTATTGCTATGAAGGGACACTATAAACACATTTATATTGAAAAGAAAAGCATTTAACTTAGGCTTGCTTACAGCTTCAGAGGTCTGGTCCATTATCATCATGGTGAGGACTGCGAGAGCACACCCCCGCAGGTAGACATAGTGCTGGAGAAACAGCTGAGAGTCCTACATCTGGACCAGAGGTACTTGGCTTAGCTTGGGCTTTTGAAACCTCAAAGGCCACCCCCAGTGACACACTTTCTCTGAGAAATCCATAGCTATTCCAACAATGTCACGCCTCCTCATCCTTCTCAAGTAGTGCCATTCCCTGATGACTAAGCATTCAAATATATTGGCCAGTGGGGTTATTCTTATTCAGACAATGACATTCTACTCCTTGACTCCCATAGGGTTGTGGCCATATCATCATGAAAAATGATTCAGACTAACTTCCGAAGTCCACATAGTCAGTGACTGTCTCAACACTGTTTAAAATCAAGGGCACTCTCTTAACTATAACTGCTTGTAAAATCAAAAAGGAGATTACATACTTCTAACATATAATGGCACAGAGTATACATCACCATGAAAATAAAAGAGGAAAGGGAGCATAAAGAGGAAATACTTGACCAAAGTAAGAACTAAAGCCAGAAGGACAGAGAACACCTGCATTTCTGTGTCTGATGTCACAGTGCTCTTTACATCTCCAGCAGCTTCCAGCTTTGCTGACTGCAGCGCACTTCCATCTCTTGGGCTGGTTCCCTGTCTGCTCACAACTTTTCTTCTCAGGTATCCAATGACTGGCATCTCTAACATCTTGAGGTCCCTAGCACAATCCAGGCCTCATCTTTACAGGGTCATACAATGGCCTCTCTAGGCCTCTGTATAAAGACATACCTAGCACACACCTCAGCAGCTATCCTCAGCCTCACGGGGAGATTCCACAACCCCTTTCTTGCATTCTTGACTCTAAAGTCATAGCCACAAGGCTGAAGCTGCCAAGTTCTGCTGCTTGCTGGGGCTGGGGCTGGAACTGGCCCCTTGTTCAGCTACATTTGTATCATCTTTCTGCTGTTGATGGTTTCTGCCATTGCTTAAGCTTCTCTCCAATTCCTTTCCACAAGCTGGAAGCTTAGCTGAGTGGGGTCTACCCTGATAGCACCACTCCTTTTATTCCATTCAGCAGGGGGCTTTCTCTAAACACCTCGAGCGCTGGACTCATCTCCATCACATGCCTGGTACTCCTTTTCTCCTCAAACTGTACATTTTGTATTTTTACTTTCTCAGCTTTCTCCTTTTCATTATAGATGTGCATAAGAGTAGCAATAACCACATGACAGAGTCAATACCAGGTTGCTCTGAAATCTCCCTTGTCTTGAAATTAAATCTCTTCTATTTTGTCTCAGGCAGATTTTTTTTTTTTTTTTTTGACAAGGGCAGAAAGGAATGTGACTACATTCCTTGCCAAAATATCACAAGCTGGTCTCTATGTCACTTGATAATATTCTACTCTGAAACCTCTTTATCTGGACTGTGATGTTCTACATTGTTCGAAGCTCCAGTGTTTTCCCTGCTCCTACTAATATAGTCCATGAAGCTCCACTTAAAGTCTTCAGCTGCGTTCCTAATCCAAAGTCCGCATTCCACCAACAAGACACAGTCAGGCCTGTCACAGCAATACCCACTTCTGGTTGCAACTTCTGTCTTGGTTTGCAGTTCTGTTGCTGTGAAGAGATGCCATGACAACTCCTAAAAGGAAGCACTTAGCTGGGGCGTGCTCATAGTTTCAGAGGCATAGTCCACTACCGTCACAGTGGGGAGCGTGGTGGCGTGCAGGCAGACGTGGTGCTAGAGAAGCAGCTGAGTATTCTACATCTGGATCCACAAACAGTAGAAAGATGGAAACAATGGCCTGATTCGGGCCTTTGAAACCTCAAAGCCAGTGGCAGACTTTCTCCTGCAAGGCCACACCATCTAACCCTTCTCTAGTAGTGCCACTCCCTGATGACTAAAGGCCCAAATATATAAGCCTTTGGAGGCCATTTCTTATTCCAACCACCACAGCACTTAACACAGCAGCTAACATTGAAAGCTATCCTTACCTAGACACTATCAGCATGTGCATGTTCTTTCAAAGAAAAGAAAGATGTCTGAATTTGAAGATCTGACACTGAATTCTGCAGCACTTTTAGGGCCAAACTTACCATCTTCTCCTTGCCATTCACATTTTGCATAAACATACCAAAGAAAATTCTCATTGCTTGATATTCTGCAGTCATCAGCATGATCAGCAGCTTTTTTGACAGTCCTATTTTAAGGGAGTTTTGGTAACTTTGCTTTTGGAAGCGGAGTTCTGACTTAAGAAGCTAGGAAGTTGCAAAGGAGGTGAATTCTATGCTCTGAAGCCACATTACCAGCATCAAGAAGTACTGTTACAGACAATGTGATGAAACTCTCCTGGGTGCTTTCATGAATACTTGGAAAGGAAGTTTCATAAAAATTTTATACTTCCACTTGAGCATGGGGCCTTAGAGCATTAGACTAAGGTCTCTGATAATTTTATTTTTCTAACTTGAAAAGTTTGATTTTTATTGTGAACATTTTTCTTTCTGATTGCAAACACTGAGATCTAATTGTCAGAGAAATTTCAATTGTATTTACTGTCTGGTAAAATACAGACCATCTTGTTTGAAATGTTCAGTAACAAATCAATGTAAAAGTCAAGAGACTCCTAGCAAAATATTATGAACGTCTGTTACTCAAAGTACATAGGAATCTGGGTGTGGCAGCACACACACACACACACACACACACACACACACACACACACACGTAAGCTCAGTGCTTAGGAGGCTCCAAGAGAAGGACTGTAAGTTCCTCACCAGCCTGAGCTGCTTAGTAATATAAAAAAGAAGTAAAGTAAATGACAAAGCCACATAAGAACGTGCTATGCAAGCTATGTAAAATAAAAATTAAAATAAATGCTCTGCTTATTACTTAATGCAACAGGAAAAGGACAGGGTATTTAACCAGTGATCTAGACTCAGTAAACTATAATCCAGAAGAAAATAGAAATGTTTTATTTTAAAATGCATACACGCTGGTAAATGTAAAATAAAGATTAAAGTTAAGTAAGTAATTTAAAAAAGAACCTTAAAAATTTTCTAGGGAAATACTGAAAAAAGACTAAGAACCTAAATGCTATTAAAAATTGGCAACTGTAATAATGTAAAAGCAAAAAACCTTGGTAGATCTTATATTTAAAGGAAAGCTAAGGAATAAAAGAGAACTCAACTTCTTTGGGATATTAATGACCAGTGTAAAATGGTTATATATAAAAAGCTTTTGACAAGAAAAAGATACAAAGTACATGGAAATGCACAAAAAGGTAGTTATAAACAATATAGACAAAGTTAAAAAATATAAGTCCAACTGATCAACAAAATATCAAGCATCTCCAAAATTATCTAATATGTAAAACAATAAAGAACCTGACCTATTACTTTATATCTATTAAGCTGAACAAATTCAGATTTTCTTAAGGAAAGAATCTGTAGATACATTGATAGGTCCCAGTTTATATTTTTGATGGAGACAGAAGGAATATTAACCTTTTTGGAAGACAGTGTGGGAATATAGAAAGCAAAATTCTTCAAACCAGCAGTTCAACCATTAGAACTTGACAACATGAAGAGATAATCTATCACTTTGTAAAGGAAGTACATGGAAAGTCATCAGCTTTGTGCTAGTTACAAGCAGTATACACAACCTAAAACAGAGTGTGTCTAATCCCAAGCTCAGGGTGAAATTTAAATTTCATTGTCATAATATTATGAGGTATTCAGCAAGCTTCGGGCAGGTATTGGCACAGTCTCCAGAATGCTGTTAATGACTGCTGCTTACTGTCAGCTGCACAAGAGGGTGACTAAGATACAGTGTCATGAGGGGAATGGCTGGACAGCAGCAGACAGCCATGGAACACGTCACCTGAAGACTAACATTGTTCAATAGTTTTCCAGCCTGTGTATGATTATGGAAAACACTATGAAGAAACAGCCTTTTAGTATGACTCTCTATGGCTTGAGGAAGGTTTAGGGTAAGTAAACACATGGATTGGTGCTCCCAATCGAAGGAGGTAAAGAAGACAGAAAGGTAGTTACAACCCAAATAGAATGTGTTGTGCTCTCTCAATGCCCAGGCACAGGTCCCCACGAATGAGAATGAACATGAGTGTGAGAGCTTTGGCGGGGGGTGTTGCTAAGTTTTTGGGAGACCAAATAACTTGATTTCTTCTTACATTCCCATATACTGTTGGAATAATTTTCAACAAGCTATTTATATAAAAACCTATTTTCACTGTGTGAACAGAAGGAAAATAATCTAGGGTTTTAGCTATATTTGTTGTATTCTAAAATGAGGCAGAATTAATTGTAGAAAGTTAATGTATTAAGAGCACATTCCTTTGGCTTTTATGGATCATGACACGTTTTTTTGCATGAGGGTGATTTGATCTGTGCACAGCAGCAGACCTCAACAAAGCTCAGTGGAGAGGCAAAATGACAGTTCAAGGCAGAACTATTTTAATGTGCTTATTTTAAACAAGTGTGTTTATTATTTGTGAAAGTAATTGAAACTTTCATCTTGTCAACACCAGGAATCATGGGATTTGTGCTGTCTCCCTGACATTAGTCATGAAAGTCTTAAGATCCTTAAAAATGGGGGAATGAGAAACAGTAGGCTGTGGCTGGCATAGTATACCATGATTTCTTCAGAAAACAATTTTTTAAATATATATTTTTATTTTTTAGGTTATAATATAATCACTTCATTCCTCCCTTCCCTTTCTTCCCTTCAAACTCTTTCACCTACTACTTCTTGCTGTCTTTAAAAATGTTGGCCCCATGATCAGTGGCAGACTCTCTGATCACCTCCCCCTTATGGGGGAGCAGCCTTGCCAGGCCACAGAGGAAGACAATGCAGCCAGTCCTGATGAGACCTGATAGGCTAGGGTCAGATGGAAGGGGAGGAGGACCTCCTCTATCAGTGGACTTGAGGAAGGGCATGAGGAGAGATGAGAGAGGGAGGGTGGGATTGGGAGGAGATGAGGGAGGGGGCCACAGCTGGGATACAAATTGAATAAATTGTAATAAATGATTATAGTAATAAAAAAGAAAACAGTAAAAATGTTGGCCTCCTTTTTAATTAGTTGCTATTGCATTCATATATATGTATGTGTATGTGTGTACATGTATTTATATTCCTAAATATAACCTGCTTAGTCTGTATAAATTTCCTTCTATGTACATGTTCAGGGCTGAACATTTATTATTGAATAACCAGCTGGTGTGCTTTTCCTGGCGAAGGCTATTTTTTTTCTGCTCTCAGCATTCTTTAGTTACCTATAATTCTTTATGTAGGGTTGATACCTTCTTGTCTTTCCTCCATCCTGGCATGTCTGTTGTTCTGGCCTTTGTTCAGCTCATGTTTACAAGTCATGTTAGAGTTGCTTTTTTATATAAGGAAAGAGAAGCATTAAAACATAACGTATATGATATTAGATATGCATATATAATACTATAATATATAATGATATAGAAGCCAGTCACATTATCCTCAGTTACTACCAAGGATTCCATGCTACATGAGCCTGTGTGTTCTATTCTTCTGCATGGAAGTACAGGAGGTGTGCTGACATCATCGCAAATCCACGAGAAACTGCCTTTGACATGGTGTTACAATGATGTGATGTCACCGGCAACAGAAGTTTTCAGTTCCACTGTAATCCGATGGGATCACAGTTGTATGCATGATTATCAATTGACTATAATTTTTAGACTAAGATTAAATATTTACATATTAATAAGCTTTAGTGGGGCTTGTTAATAAAGGTAAAAAAAGGAAAGACTAGAAATATTTACATTCTAGTGACTACACAAGTTTCTCATTGAAAAGGCCAGTTATCTGAGGAGACAGTCTCACTGAAAACTTCCTAATCCTCTGGCTCATAACATTTTCTAACCGCTCTTCTTCAGTGATTCATGAGCCTTAGTTAGGTGCGGGACAGGTGTACTGAAGATGTCGTCACTGGGACTGACGTTTGCAACTCTTCATTCTGATTGGTTATGGTTTTCTACAATTGTTTCTGTTTGTTGATGAGAAGCGAGGACTACACTTATCTCTGGATATAAGGAAAAATGGTTAGAATGCAGTTAGGGATTTGGCTGGTTTCATAGTGTGGTGGTTGTGGGCTCTCCCTGAGATCCATGGCTTCACTAGCCCTACTTCATCGGCTATGTTTTCAGTGCCAGCTATGACTTCCCTCTTGTTGAGCTGGCCTTAAGGCTAGCTGAAGACCAGTTGGTTACTGCCAAGTTATCTGTGAAACTTCTGCATTCTTAGGATTATTGCATCACGCTGGCCATCACTGTGCCTCATAGGTGTCATAGTGGGGAATGCCCATGAGACCTCAACCCTACAAAAAGAACTATAAGCAATTAAGGGATGGAGAGAAGTAGTCATTTCCAGGGAACAGTATATTCAATATTAAATTGTCATCCCTGAAAATAAACATTTACGTAACATTATAAAGATTAAATAGGTGTATTTATGTACATAGAATATATATGTGTATATGTATATATGCAGCAATAATTAATAAATAAAGAGAGGCTATAGATTTGAAAGGGGGCAGTGATATCAATGGAAAAAAGAAAGAATGAGGGAAATGTTATAATTGTATTATAATCTCAAAAAAATAAAAGAAATATATTTTTTAAAAAGCCAGTTACCATGAATGTTGATTAGTAGAAATCCACACTTACTCATAAATTTGATGTTTAAGTTGCCTGCAATTAAGTGCAGGTGCCATTAATTTGCAGAGTGATTTTCAACTTATTTAATCTCTTTCTCTGCTGCCTCATCCGTGATGTGTATGAAAATAATAAAATTACAATGAAGGCACAGTGGACGGGATTCTAAAGATGAATTCTAGAGGCTCTGGGAGACAGGCTGCGAAGTTCTGCCTGAAGTGCGAACTTCTGGTCATGCCTGATGTTTGACTACCCCTTTACTCTTCCATGGCACACATCTACCAACCCAAACAGCCAGCCACACAATGCCAGAACATCAGCTTTCACAAGGTTATTGGGAGTTTTTACTGAATACTTTAATTCTATCTGATGGCCTACCTACCTTTTTGAGCTGTCTGAACCTATGTCTCCTGAATTGGAATTCCTAAGATTCCTCAAAAGAAATCTCTTTCTTTTTTTTCAATTGTTGAGTTCATATTAATTGGAAATTGTAAAGATTTAAGGAGATAGCATTTTTTTTTTTTTTTTTTTTTTTTTTTTTGGCATACAAATCCAAGTACACACTACTCCAAAGCCAATTCCTAAGAAGGAGTTCAGGAGAGGGCTGACAAGACGGATCAGCAGGTACATGTCAGCATGTACAAGCTTGACAACTTGAGTCCAATCTCTGGGACACACATAAAACTGTGGAAGAAAAAACCGACTCCACACAGTAGTCCTCTGCATTTTACATGCTTGTAGTGACATGTGTGTCACCCTAAGCACGCGCGTGCGCGCACACACACACACACACACCAAAGGAAAAGAGAGAGATGGAGAGAGAGAATGTAAATAAACACAAAGAGTTGGCAGGAAAGAAATCAATTTATTCAAGGGCTGGCACTCTGAAAAGATAGGAGACAGATTATCATGCCCCGAAAAAAGCACCTCGAGGCTCTTTGGTACATGAGAGCTAGGGCTTTTACAGGGAGTGATGGGAAATTCAGTGAAGCCAGATGACACTATTTGCTAAACTAGGTCATTGTCCCTTCGGCTTTTTCAAAATCCTTTGGCTTTTTCCCCTTTGGCTAGAATATTGCAATTGACCTTGACCTTCTGACATTAGTTTTTACAATTCTTAAGATAAACACATTACTTTTCTGCAAGTTAGGCATCAATTTATACATCCTGATATAATCTGAAGGTCACTCAATGTTCTGGACTCCATAAATTAAAAAAAAAAAAAGAGATTATTTAACAGTTAACATTGTAAGCGCTTTGGTGTGATTTTTCTTTAAAATGTAGAGGAAGTAGAGGAAAGAGCGATGCTGTGCAGAGGACGCCTTGCACAGCAATGGCCACAGTTACAGTATGTATGTGAAGTCCTGAAGGCGCAGATGATCACAAGCGCATAATATGCATGAGCTCTTGTTGTCATTATTATCATTATGATCATCATCTCCAGGATCTTCATTCTGTATTTAATGATAGTTAGCTGGAGGGAACAAGGCTTAGAAATGTACAGCCTGTTATTCTTGTATGCTGCATTAATCGTAATTAACTAAGGCATCGAACACATTTCAGTAGATTGACTCTGCCTATGCTTTAAGAAGAGCCTGCTTTTAATTTTTGCTTATCTCTTCTCTACACACAGGGCAAACAGTTTTTCTAGTGAAGACAGACTCGGGGTTGTAATTCTTTGTTCTTTTAGAATGGTAAGACACAGAGGTGAGGGGCAGCTGCAAATGACTGGTATAGGGTCGAGACCGAAAGCCTGCTTCCTGTGCAGTGAACCATGGGGAGAGCGTGTTGCAGATGGAGTTAGGGAATTGCATTATTTGTTGAGCTATTTTACCACGGTAAAACAACAAACCGCTGTTGATTTAAAGTAATAGTTCTAATTACGACTTAGAACTAGCATCATTAGTAAACAGAGCTTCTTGTGGGTTCGAACTCTGCTTTCTCTCAACTGCCAACTAGTGATATTAGGCAAATTAATTTCTTTAATCCTCCATTTATCTCTAAGATGAGAATAATACATTCACCATACCCTATAGGATGGAACTGGAAATGCCTTCTGGAATTTCTGGGACTGATACTCCTCTCATGGCTGTCCTTTTCCCTTTAATCCATATGTTAAAGTAGGCATGTCTAAGTAGTTCCTAAATCTACCTAGTACCCTGCCCTACGAGTCATTTCAAATCCACTGAATCTAAAGTGAATGTATTCCTTCCTCGCCTCACCCTTTTCTGTGTTTTACTCCCTGTCTGGGCAAGAAACCCGCTTGGATTTGCTACTTAGTTTACAAACCTGGAAGTCATTCTTGGTGTACTTCTTCAACAGCCAGCTGGCTGGCAGACGAGGAAGCCCTTTGCTCTCTCTTTTCCAAGTCCACCAGCTTGATTACTTCTCCGGCTTAATGTTCATGTTTGATTCTGGCCTGAACCCCTGTGAATCCCTCACAATAGCTTTAAGGAAGTCATGCTAAATCATAAAACCTGCAATGGCTGGACAGAGCTCCGGAGTAGACAAAGGCTCTGAATCTACACCTAGTCTTTTATACAGTGTGTCTTCTCCTGCCATGGCCTGTGGTGCACCCATGGGGAGGCCCAGAAGACCTGCAAGCTTGCAGGGTTAGTCCTTGTTTCTCTCTGCTTAACTAGCTCGGTTCAAACCCTGATCACCTGGGGAAACCCTGTGGAGTCTCCTGCGTTGCTTTTCAACTTCTCTTCTCTGTGCGCCAGTGGAATTTTGTGGGATTTAAAAAATTTTTTTAACAAAATAAATAAGCTACATCTTATTTTATATACAGGAAATCCAAAAGCTACATATAATAATATTTCCTCAGTAACATTTTGTAAATAGAAATATTATAGTTAAAACACATCTTTTCAGTTCCAAAAACTGTCATTATTCCATTACACTAATGGAAAATATATGCCCACTCTCTCATCTGCAGGATGTTCTCCTCTCCCTCTCTCCTTTCCTTTATTGGTGTTTTTTTTTTTTTTTAATTTTATTTAGGGGTAAGGGGAAGAAGGGGAAGTGAGGACATCTGGGAGGAGCGGAGGGAGGGTCTACCATTGTAATGTGAAGAAAATAAACTAATATAAAATTTTAAAAAAAGAAAAAGAAAGATTATAGATGTGGGAGCTTGTTTTATCAGAGAACTTGGCTCACAGATTTAGCAGCCATTCTGAGGACAGGGATTGTGACTTGTCTGCGTTTGTGTCTGAGTATAGTTCCTGAACCATGGCAAGCACAGAAAGTCTTACTGATATGAGGATCAACTAAACAAAGCAACTCTGAGTTGAGTTTTATTTTTATCTCCAGAAGGGCCAAAGAATCACTGTCCTGTGTCCCATTGCCTGTTTCTTCCTGGACAATGGCTGGCCACAAACCTCAGATAAAAAAAAAAAAAAAAAAAAAAAAAGCTGCTTTACCCTGTATTTGATTGAGAGGCTCAGAGAAACTGTAATCCCAAAGCACATTTTGAGTTCATAAGGTATGTGTGTTGGGTAAATCACTCTTCCATTGAAAATCCATTCATACCTGTTTTTGTGAAGTACAGCCTCCATAAAATGGGACCAGTTTGTTCTATTAGCACAGTTCAAAAATATATGTATTTTTTTCTACATTTATTTACTTATATAGATATATCATATTCTTCTAAAAATATTTATAGTGGTTCTGTAAAATTAACTTTTTAGTCTTCAGAGATGGGAAACTTTCCTTCAGACATCTTACAATAGTTTAGATGTTAGAATCATTGTAGTCACCGCAAAAAATTAAATTGGCACTCAATTTTGCCTTCGGTCCTTTTTAATTGCTTAGGAATGTGTCTAATCAGACTTGACACTCACAGTTAACTTATGGACTTCCACGCCACTGGGCTCATTGATTTACCTTTTCTAGGGCAGTTAAAATTGTCTGTGAAAGTACTAATTTCTTGGCTTGCAAAATAAAGAGTTACTTGCCCGTAGGGTTTGTTCTGTTTCTGCCTCTGCCTCATGTTCAGGTTTGTGTTGTCTGTGTTCTTGGTTTGTTCTGCAGTTTAGAGAAGTTCAGTTTCCAAGAAGTTGTCTCATTGTATACAGTAGCCTCCATGTATTTAAATGTCCTTATCAGAGCAGTGAGAGAAGATAATTTTAGCTAGATTTTGTTAAGCCTCTATCAGAAGCAGGCAGTGTTACTCTGGGTATTGGAGAGAGTTGTTCTAGTTTTCATGTACAAAATAACCTTACCTTATTCTCGGTTTTTCTGTACCCCTCCCCAAATGAAAACATTCTTTACTAAGGAGTTTTTCCCTTTGCAGCCTGTCTAGGGTTATGGATAGGTGAGGTGTCTCTTCCGCAGTGGTAGCTGTGGCTGTTTATTCTCCAAGTCTTCCTCAGCACGTACCTAGGTTCCTCCATGTGTGAGCCCCTGGTGAGGCCCAAAGAGCAGAGCCTGAAGGTGGCTGTGCAGTGTGGTCCCTTACAGCCCTCAGGGATGTGACATCCTCCCAGCATTTCACATGCGGAGGGGAGGAATCCTTGAGAGATGAGCCCTTCAGTTAGTCTTTAGGGCATCCAGAAGCCTGGGCTTATATTGTTCCAATCTCCTCTCCTTTTGGAGTCTGCTATTTCTTTAGATAGTTGACTTGTTATGTGATTAACCAGAAATTGATATTTATCATGTCTCTGATAGGGTCAAGAAGATTATAAACTTTGAGATTATTTTTGGAGTAGTCATTTTCTTTCTATAGATATTACAATAGTTACCTCTCCATTTTTGCATAGTATGGGTAGAATCCAGAAGTCTTATCTTTGTTTCTTGCTTTAAATAGTCACATAACATTACCAAATAAGTTTCTTTACTGACTCATTTATATACCTATGACTTCCAGAATAAAAATTATGTGTAAGGAGACCAAAATCAATTAAATAAATAATATTTTTTACTATCTTGAAACCAGTAGTTCATCATTAAAGACTGATTTTTCTAATTTAGGCAAGAAAGAACAGGATTGCCTTAAAAATCCTTTTCAAATTTTGATTGTTAGATATCTCTGAGAAGAAAACAATTTTTACACTCTCTTAATTATAGTTATTTGAGAAGTACTTTAGAAATTGTTCTATTAAAACACCTCCAAGTTGCTAATTAGCTGTAAAATGTAGCCTTTGTAACTAGTCAAGTAATTTATAAGAGATTACCACTACTAGATTGAAAACACAACGTAAGGCTCTCCCAGCTTTTATCAACCTTTAATTATATGCTCGCTTTACCAGCTGGACTAGTAAACTAGGTGGATTTTCAGATCTGTATGTATCAAAAGAAAAAAAAAAGAAAGAAAGAGAGAAAGAGAGGATGAATGAATGCAGTGTGAAGAATAAATGCAATATTTTAAACATCAAAGCTCTCTCTAAAAGTTTTTAGAAAAATAATGCAATTGTTTTTCTTTTAGTCATAGAGTGGCAATTTTTGTTTGAGGAGGTCAATGATGTTTGAATGAGAATTGTTAAGTCTCAGTAGAGCCAATCAAAATTTGGCATAAGGTCTAGAAACTTGGGCTGGAAAATAGTAAAATAATAGTGCTGTCAAGTTGTTATGGATTCTGTAAACTGAACAGTGTTGCCTTTGAAGGTATTGGGAGAGCTAGAAGTTAAGTGAATAGTCAGCAGGCTTAGAAGCGCACATTCCACAGCAGTGATCTCAGCTGTGTTATAAATATCACACTTGAATGACAGTGGCACTGGGAATATCGTGAGTCATGCTTTTGAATGTCAATCTCCATGGCATTATAAATAATAAGATTAAAGTGACAAGATGCTTAAGTTACTCCTAACAAAAATAGTTTAGCATGAAATGGTTTAGAATTCAGGCTCTGCTTGATCATTCAGAAGTTACCTTCTACAAATAATTGAGTGCAACTCTTAAAACAATTGAATAAGTTTTTTAAAAATTTGACCTAAATTGCAATGGACATTTCATCACTGTGAAAACCTACACAGATGATAATCATCTCCCTCTCATAATATTCTTGGATATGCTTTAATAGAATGATGTACTTGGGTATTGTAATATATTTCTGCAATCCCAGTACTTGGGAAACTGAGTCACATGGGATTGCAAGTTGGAGTCAAGCCAACTTACATCCTTTCTAATGTGTAATGTAGATGGTAAATTTACACGAGCTATGCTGATGTATAGAAGTATAAGGGAAAGACAATGGGTTGTCGGTCGTGAATATTATACAGCCACAGCACCCATGTTGAAAATAATGTTATTTTTAGAAAATATTTTAAAGGGGACATTGCTAAAAAGTCTGCTTTATAAATCTAAGTAATAAGCTTAGATGGAGGGATAGCATAAGACTAACCCCCCCCTAAAGACAATGTTCCAGATGAAGGCAAAATGTTGGCACCAAGTAGAACTGAGAATGCTTCAAACCATCATCAAGAGCATCGGGCTACAGGAATCAGTGGAACATTAGCCAGGGCAGGAGTGCTAGCAATGACCCAGTGATTCATAGATGTATCAGAGTGACTGCACTTAAGTATGTATGTTTAAAATGTTAGCACACAACAAAGCTAGGTTAATTACTAGGCTGGCAGACTTCATTGTCATTACCATTGCATTGTCCAGGTAATATTGATAAGTTCACTTCGGTGACTTGTTTATCTGATCATTCAGCTCATGCAGAGTGAGGGGAGGATGAGACTATTTTGCTCACCACAGTAGTGGAAGCAGGTACGCGATTGCTACTGTCTTACCTAGAATGAACAGTAAGTCAGCATGTCCATGTAAAATAAGGCTAGACAATAAGAGGTTCCACAATAAGCACTTAGTTCTCGCTCAGTCCTTTATATTCTTATATTTTGCTTCTCAGGCCCAGTTACTTGCATATTAAAAATATTAGTCTGTCTGAAACCTGGCAAATTTGCAAGTACAGTACAGCTAACCACTCTCTAGAGCACTTCTCATTCTATATTACACCGAAGGAGAGGTACATGGTTTTAGTCCACTTTTGCAATTAATATGAAAGATGCATGGATTCAAGCACAAAGAAACAACTAAACTTTGTCCATAGGGATTTAATGACACAGAGATGACATTAGTCCAGCTGGAGAAAAGAAGAGGAAACAATAGGAGATGGGGAAGGTAAAGTAGCACTTAGATGCTAGGGGCATAAAAATGTGTCATGGAGCCCCGAGAAAGGGAAGAAGGTGAGGAAAATGAAGCTGCTGCCTTCCAGCCACGTTCATATTTCACCCAAGAGCAGGGCTTGGAGTTGGAGAAGTATCACACTGGTGGATAAAGAATTTGCAGCAGGTGGAATTACCATCTCTTTCATAAAGCCAGAAGCAGTTCAGCATTTAGAGAAAGCATAGGCGTATATTAAACAGATCTGTGAAGAAAAGAGGCAAGTGCATGGGCTGGCTTCCTAATGCGGGGTGAGTGGGTTATACAGACCCTAACTTTGCAGGGAGGAACTGCGATACAAATATATCAAGTGAGAGTTCTACCTTATTGCTCTTTTAAAATGCCCAACAAGACTTTTACACAGTCAGTAGTTAACAAGGTGCTTTTGTTTAACTTTTCTCAGTGAGCGTAAAAATGCTCATGGGACTCTGTGGGATTCTTTAGTCTTAGTTTCCCTGAGAACTTTATCTTAAAGGAGTTGTTAACTGAATTTTTAGACCATGAAGCAATTATAGAACCTACACTGAATATTTTAATATTTTTTTTGTTTTGAACCCTTCATAAGCATGATACATATTTTAATAAACATTCTAGCCTTCACTAGTTATTCATCTGTGTAATGTATATCACTTCCTATGTCTCATGACATGCTATTTTGGGTACTGACTTTAAAATTATATACAATATTTATGCTAGTAATAACAGCTTTCATTTGTTTAGGGTTTACTATGTGTAGGGATTTCACATTCATTGTCTCTAATTCTCATAATAACATTGCAAGATGGTTTTATTATGCCTAGTTTAACTGTAGCTAGTTTATAAGAAAAAAAATATGTGGAAGTTCTGGCCTTAAGGTCCAAAGCATTATTATAGTTTACCCTCTATCCTACGCATGGAACACAAGCTACTGGGTTTGAACAAAGAAGCAAAACTGTTGTGAAGGGCATAAAGAATTTCTCTCATAGGTTTCATCTTTCAACGTTGTGGGTGCTGGTAAGCCTATTTCTACTGTGTTTGAGGCCAAGCCTGCAGTCAGGCTGGAGAAAGTGAAGCATGTGACGCGGAGAAAGGAAAAGATAAAATAGAGCCCATAAGGCTGAGGGAGAGCACTTCACAGTAAAGTAGAACCCATTCCTTCTCCTGCCTACAACTTCAGCCATGCTGCTGTTGTGCCAAACAAACTGGCACACTTGTTTCTGGAGATTTAAATGTAACAGGATTTCAAAAAGGAAGTTTGATGGGATTTGGTGATGCCACTAAATAAGGCAAAACAGAAAAACAGTCTACTAGCAGGTTGCGGAGTTCTTTCAGGAGCTGCCACAACCCACAGCTCTGCGCTGGGCTCAGAGAGAAACCAGCCACTCCTGCTTGCCTCACTCCTTCCTCCAGGCCGCATGGATATTTCTCTCTGTGGCCTGTCCTGACTCAAATCCACAGTGATAAAAACTCAGAGAGTAAGCCTCCAGTCCAGCTAAGTTGGCATAACTCCAAGCTATAACATTTACTTATAAATATGGGTTATTTTTTAGAAAAAAATTCATTTACACACATTTGTTTTCTATGCTTATTTGTTTTCTATGTGTTACTATAACTCAGTATATTACATAAGAAGAAAAAGCCACAAATTTATTTATTATTTATATCATTTAGATATTTTCCACAAAGGAAGCCAGAATGATGAAATCTATTGACTAAGGTTTTGAAGCATTGAAAATGCTATCTGGGACATTTGCAAGTCAAAGTAGGGACGTCTATAATTTTAATGAGTTCTGGATGAATGGAGAAAGTGATAATGAATATCATTAGGGAAGATGGGCTGGAGCAACTGTTTTTGTTTTATTCTGTGGCTGCGTCCTCCAAGTCTGAGGTTTCTGTGGCAGAGTGCTCCAATAATACACTTTAGCTTTGACATTTGGTACAAAGAGCTGAATCTATTTCTAAAGAAAAAAAATCTGATGTGTCTTACAGGTAGTCTGTTTTGAGGCTAGGTAAAAGTTAAGGGTAAGAATATACACACAGCAATACAGGTTCATTTGGAAATGGACGAGAGTCAGTTATGGGCCCACACAACATTTACAGGGGACACACTCCAGAAAGTGCGAGTCTCTGTGTGCCTCTTGACAGCTTTTCAGACCGTGGTGTGATAATGGTGTTCTGAGTAGTCATAGGAGAGAATAGGTATTCTAAAATAGAAGTTTTTATGGTTTAAAAAATTATGAAAGTCAAACTTACTGAAGAAACTTAGAAAAAAAAACATTTAAAAATACAATTCCAGTGATATTAGTCAAGATTAAAATGATATTATTTACTTATATACAGACTATAGTAACCCAGAATTTAATTATATTGATATACATTTATTTTCTTTGTGATTCTGTGAGTCAGAGTTTTGGCCATGACATCCTTTTATTCTCTGCTTCTTGTTCTGGCATAAAGCTGAAATCAGACATTGGCCTTTATCTGTCTAAGGGTTCAAATTCAACTTCTGTGACCATTTAATGACTGCTCATGACACTGTTTCCAACAGGCTGCTGTCTTAACCTACTGACATCACTCTTTGTTCTTCATCACAGGACTTCCACCATCAGTAACATATTTTATCAAGGCATACAAAGTAGAAGAGCAATCTTTTGTAACCTAAGCACAGAAGTGACTTCACCAACACACATTAAATTATTGTTATATTCTAGTTACTCAAGGAAAGAGTCTAGATAATTCATTTAATTACCCCCCTCCAAATTTGTATCTGGAATACTAGAATAAAGTCAAGTTTATTTTCCAGATAAATAATAACATAAGTATAACACGCACGCACGCACACACGCACGCACACACACACACCCCTCTTAGTCCCTGGGCTGAGAATAACAGCAAGAAGCCCAGCTAGCACGGACACCATGATTCTTCATTTTTTTTAACTTTTAATTTGTTCTCTGAGAATTTTATTCCGTGCGTTTTGATCATATTCACACTTTCCCCCTCCAGTTCATACCAGAGAAATTCTCCCTCCCCATCCACTCAACTTTGTATCCTGCTTTTTATTTTATTTTATTTTATTTTATTTTATTTTATTTTATTTTATTTTATTTTATTTTATTTTATTTTATTTTATTTTATTTTATTTTATTTTATTTTATTTCATTTCATTTCATTTCATTTCATTTCATTTCATTTCATTTCATTTCATTTTATTTTATTTCATTTCATTTCATTTTATTTCATTTTATTTTATTTCCATCAAGCACAACTTACAGTGCTCATTTGCGTATGTGGCCTTCACTGGAAAGTGGTCTAAAGACCAAGGCTGAGCCCTTAAAGGCAACTGGCACTCCCTTTCACAGCAGCTATCAGCAGCAATGGGTTCGTATCTATGCGTGGGTTTTGCTCCAGCCTCCGCGCTCCGTGCTAGAGTTTTGCTCAGCCTGGCTTGCTTGGATTTTGTGCGCGGTGTCTCGGCTGTTGCGGACTCAGTGTGCAACTGCCTTGCTATATCCAGACCCCACCACTTCGTTGTCTTCACCCCTTAGCTCTTGCTCTCGCTATCTTCCTGCTTCCTCTTCCATCGTACTCTCCGTGAGATTGGGGAGGAGGTTGCGATGTGGATATCCCGTCTAGGACGGAACATTCCACTATCTCTTGTTCTCTGTGCTTTGACTTGCTTGTGCATCTAATCTATGGGCATAATGAGCTGGTAGTGGTTGGTTTGTTGTATCCAGTCAACAAGTAATAGTAAGAGGTCTTTCACTAGGACCTATGACCTATTTCAGCACAGATTCTTGGTACCATTATTGTGTGTGGAATTCAACTTGTGGAGGGGGACTTAAATTTAATCAGTAAGTGGCTGATTATTCCCATGACATTGGAGTGACTGTCACACCAGTGGGCATGCCTTGCCAAGCCAGTTATAGCTGTGGCTCATAGGATTCACATCCAGGTCAGACTGGTGATTCCTTTTGTTCTCTGGTAGTATGGATAGCACCCTCCAGCATTGTGAAAGCTAGCTAGTAGGGATGAGACATAGAGATCATCTTGATGTTTCCTTGTTCCATGACTCAGAGTTGGATGACATTCCCCAGGGGTTCTGCTTCTTTAGATTGGATGCTCATCACACAGAATTTGCATGGATCATTCTTGAGAATTTTCTCTATGTTCATCATATACTGCTGATTTAAAAGCTCACAAGTTTTTATAGTGATCTCAGGAAATGTGTTTTGGAATCTCTTTTCTAGAACAATGTACCTAGTAAAAAATTAGTCTTTCTAATTATATATTTTTCAGAGAACTATTAATTATTCCTTCTCCATCACAGTAATGAGAAAGTAGTAGATAGCTATTATAAAAACATGGTATAAGTGAGAATTACTCATAAGTAGTATATCTTTTCCCACTTTTAAAGAAAACTATATACACATTAATGCAATATATAACTTTATTAATATAAAACACATTATTTATTAGTAATATAATCCATTTGGCTAAATAAACATTTAATATTAAATATAATTGAGTAATTTATTTCAAAAATTTACAAGACTGCGTTCAAGAACTTATTAACTTATTAATGAAAGTTTTGTTCAAATGCTCTTGTGGAAAGTCTCAGATCTAATTGACCTCTGATACACACTTGATGTGCTTGATGGGAGTCCACTTAAATATATAGATCTTTATCTGTCTATCCGTTTGCTCTGCACATAATATTTCCATGCTTTGATACTTGTTCTAAGAGTTCTAGGATAAGGCTTAATAAATAAAACAACAAATATAAATATAATATGTTAATCATTATGTGGATTATTAGTTTCATTTTATAGATTATAATCTGACCAAAGGGTAATTAGGTAGCTTCTCTGGTGTTATAAATTAACTTTATTTACTTATCTTTAAGTAACCTTTTCTTATTTACATTATTTACTCTTATTTCTTACTTATTTCTTCTTCTCCTTTGGCCTCCCGGTGTACAACTGAACACAACACGGTGGAACAAGGTCACTAAGACTAGGCACCAACCCTCGGATTAAGGTTGGACAAGGCAACTCAGTAGGAGGGAAAGGATTTCAAAAGCAGGCGAAGGAGTCAAGGCAGCCCCATTTGCACTGTTAGGAATCCCACAAAAACCACAGGCAAAACCACCACATCGTGTATGCACAGGCCCTAGCCCAGACTCAGGCAGGCTCTGTGACTGCGGCTTCCGTCTCTGGGAGGCCCTGTGCACCCTGCTTAGCTGATTCTGTGGTTTGAGTTCTCCTGGCGGTCTCAGTCGCTCTGGCTTCCTCATTCCTTCCTCCTGCTCTCCTACAGGGTTCCACCAGCTCCGCCTAACGTCTGGATGTGAGTCTCTGCACCTGCTCCGGTCAGCTGCTGCAGCAAGCCTCTGCTTGATAGGCAACGATTTACGGTTATAGAGAATATCGTTAGGAGTCATTTCATTGACTTTTTTCTTCCAGTTGTGTTTTTGTTCTACCCTCGGTCTCTCAGCCATCCAGGCAGTGTCGGGCACGGGCTCTCATGACACAGGCCAGATCTTTACGTTCCTGGTGATATGAATGATGCTATGCTTCTCCATATGCTTCAGATAGCCTTTCCTTCATACCTGGCAGTGGTCAGAGGTGTGAAGGTAGGTCGAAGCAGATTAATCGAGTGCGGATGACAATTCTCTCTTGAGACATAAATTCTTTTTGTTAGTTCGAACTAATCTAAATAGGTTGGAATTTTAAATTGCCGCTTTTCAGTGATGAGCTCACAACCTACTAACATGTGTGACAAATAGAAAGACACCATGGAGTGGCTGGATTTGCAGACTGTGAGACACCTTGGCTATTTGGTTTCACTCACATCCCAGAAATGAGGAAATGACATTCTGAGGCGTCAGTTAACTTGCTCAGGGTCGCTCCAGAGTCCCAGAACAGTGGCTTCTGGTAACACCTCATTTTACTGAATATGCGTCGGAAGCCGACAGTGATGGTTACCCCGACTTTCAAAATAATGTTGGGATGTATGCGTGATGATGCCCATTTGGACATCTTCAAATACGACCAAACTTCTCTCAAACTGCTTTCAGGCTCCTGCCTTGCAGGTATTTTATTTTAAAAAAAATCTTATTTTTTAAGTTTATTTATTTATTCACTTTACATCCCCCAAACGGCCCCCCTCCCTCCTCTTCTCCCAGTCCTCTTTTCACTTTCCTCCCTCCCTTTCTCAGAAAAGGGGAGGTCTCCCCATATCAACCCACCCCAGAACATCAAGACTGAGCATATTCTCTTCCACTGAGGCCTGACAAGGCAGCCGAGCTCAGGGGAAGTAATTAAAAAGCAGGCAACAAGTCTATGTCAGAGACCTTGTAGGAAACCTCAAGAAGAACAAGCAGCTCTTTGGTTACCTGTGTGTAGGGCCTTTGGCCTCTGGTTGGTGCTTTAGTCTCTTTAAGTCCCATGGGCCAGGTTATTTGACTCTGTTGGTCTTCTTGTGGAGATCTTGTCCCCTTAAGGTTCTTCTATCCTTCCCCCTACACTTCCACAGGACTCCCTGAGCTCTTTGGCTGTGGGTCTCAGCATCTCTTTTGATCCACTGCTGGGTAGAGTCTCTCAGAGGGCAGTTCTGTTAGGCTCCTGTCTGCAAGCTTAGCAGAGTGTCATTAATGCCAGTCACTGTTTGGCCATTCCCTCAATCTCTGTTCCATCTTTATCCCTGCATATCTTGTAGGCAGGGTAAATTTTGGGTCAAAGATTTTGTGGGTGAGTTGGTGTCCCCCTTCCTCCACTAGGAGTCCTGCCTGGTTAGAAGGTGGTCGCTTCCGTCTCTATGTCCCTTGCTGCTAGAGTCACTCCCATATCCTCCCAGGAGCCTGGCCAGTCAACCATCTCCAACTCCTCTCAGAGCTGTCCTTGCTCTCGGTTCCCTTCTGTCTCCCAGCACTCTCACCTCTCCTCCTGGTTCTCTGCACATATGATTTCCAGCCTCATTTCCCTCCTCAAACCATCTCCTAGACAATTTCCTCTCTTCATACACTTCTGCTGTCTGCTCTATTTCCCCTTCTGAGTGAGAGTCAAGCAACCTCCAACAGAGTGCTAATATCCATAATATATAAAGAACTCAAGAAGGTAAATACCAACAAACCAAATAATTCAATTAAAAATTGTGGTACAGAGCTAAATCGAGAATTCTCAACAGAAGAAACACTTAAAGAAATGTTCAACACCCTTAATCATCAGGGAAATGCAAGTCAAAACTACTCTGATATTCCATCTTATACCATCAGAATGGCTAAGATCAAAAACTCAAGTAACAGCACATGCTGGTGAGGATTTGGAGAAAGGAGAACCCCCCTCCATTGCTGGTGGGAATGTGAACTTGTACAACCACTTTGGAAATCAATCCGGTGCTTTCTCAGAAAATTGGGAATAGTTCTACCACAAGACCCAGCTATACCACTCCTGGGTATATTCCCTAAATATGCTCCACTATACAACAAGGACATTTGCTCAACTATGTTAACTTTATTCATAATATCCAGGAACCAGAAAAAATTCTAAAGTCTCTCAACCAAAGAATGGATAATGAAAATGTGGTACATTTATACAATGGACTACTCAGCCATTAGAAGAAAATCATGAAATTTGCCAACAAATAGATAGAACTAAAAAAGATCATCCTGAGTTTGGTAACCCAGACAAACCTGCTATGTACTCACTTATAAGTGGATTCTAGCCATACAGTACTGGATAACCATACTACATTTCACAGACTCAAAGAAGATAAGTAACAAGGAGGACCCAAGGGAGATGCTGAAATCCCACTCTCAGAAGGGGAAACAGAACAGACAGCAGAAGTGGTTGAAGAGAGGGAACAGGGCTGGAGAGAGAACATGCAGAGAACTGAGGGTGGAGATCAGATCTAGGGAGAGCAGGGGCGGGAGGACAGAGGGCTTGCAGAGAGAAGAGAAACTGTGGGGAAGGGTATCTCTGTGACAAGCCGGAGACCTACAACAGGGTAGAATATTAGGTATAAATTTCAGGATGTTCATGCTACAATCCACATAGCAAAAGAAGCTAAGTAACAAGAAGGGCCCAAAGAAGCTACAGGTATATATCTCTATGTTGTTCTCAACACAGGACTTTTTCTTTCTAGATCCAAATCCTTTCAAATTATCTATGGTCACAACAAAGACATGTAGCACCCAAGGCGTTGTCCTTCCCCTGAACAGGCACTGGTTTTGACGGGCACCTCCTTCATCCTGAGGAGCTGTTCTCTGCCCTTCTTACTACTTTTTTAACCACTTCATTGATCTTCAGACCTTTGACTCTCAGACCTTTCCTATGGAAGTTTCTCCTGGCCCCTGCAACTATATATTTCTAGATCTGTTCCTTTCAAAAGTTCTTTCCAGATTTAAAAAAATGACCACCAGTAAAGAAACTTTTCTCTAATATTCCAGAACCCACCACAAAACATTTCTTATCTGAAAAAATAAGAAGCTTATTGCTCACAAAGCCATCCTTCATACCTGTGAGTACGCGAGAGAAATTGATCTCATTGCTACATGCATCTTCAGTGCGTGTCCAGCACTGTGCATCTGCAGGTCGGAACATCATGGTAGGATTCGCGTCTCTCAGCAATGAACTTTTTTTTTCTGTTAAACATATTATCTCAAGATTATGCTGTGATTCATTTGAAACACTTGTCATGCACAGTAACCCAGGCCTAAGTAGTAAACAGAAAAACATTAAATGGCATCCAAAGAGCTGTGAATTAGAACTTTTTCATCTAAATACCTTTTTATAGTTCTAATTTTAGACCTTCCTTGGTCTAGAATTGTGAAAGAATATAACTGAGAAATTCTTTAAGACAGCTTACTGTACACATCAATTTATTTTATTCTGAAAGTTATTGGCATGTGCTTTAATTGAACCTGCTGGATGTTCTCTGTTAAGTATTTGAATAGCATATGAAAATACATGATGTTTAAATATTCAAAGGCAAAACTCACTTAGAAGAAATACTTCATGAATAATTGATATAAAATCAGGGCCTGACCACAACATTACAAATGACTGTCTAAAAGTCTCTACGGCCAGTAGTTCTTTAAAAATAGAAAGCAGTTTGATCAAACAGAGATGTTTTTGTTTTTAAATTCTTGGCACACTTCCTCAGTAGAAGATCTTAGCCCCACAGGGCTTTAGCCTCAGGCAACAACAATGGTTTGGTATAGGTACACACACTTATCGCTTATGTTTGACTTGGAATGGCTGATGGGGAAAAAGGTGGTGGGAAAAATCTTGGCCTTTGCATCTTTTAGGTCTCTGAGCAGTGGGTACCTATTTGGTGTTCAGCAGCATAGAAGACAGATGAATTGGATAGGGGTTTGTAGTTGTTACAAAGGTACAGGTTTACTCCCCTTTAGAGCTCATTACAGAACATCTTTTAATCTTCGAATGCTTAGAAAAAGGCTGGAAATAAAACTTACCCCTCCGAAAGGTGGACTGTTGATGAGTGTGACAGGGCTCTAAGGATCGCTGAGGCATTCTTGGAAAAGGAGCGCTTATAAATGTTACAAATTATGCTTAGCCAGTTTAATTTTCTCTGTTGCTCAGATTTCTGGTGAGAATATTTAACGATGTGGATAGATTCTGACTTGCTAATACTATCGCTTACAATAGTTCCCCTAGCTTGTAAAAGAAAAATAACAGGCTTTCTCTAAGAATTTCTCTTGTAAAAAGCTATTTTTAAGTCTTTAAGACAGAACTTTATAGGATAATACAAATAACAATTTCTGTGCTATGCTGTAGAATCAACTGTACAATGATTTTCTTCAACTCTGTAGTGACTTATGCATTTTAAAAAATAATATAATGTGCTCAATATAGAATATTTACAACTAAATTAGTGAAATTAAACTTGAAGGGTAAATTATGCAATTAAAATGTCTTGTTTATAAGTTACATGCATTTTATACTTTAAGTCTTTTTTTTTTTTTTGTACTTCTTGGAATCATAATTCATCAAATTCAAGAAGGACCCAGCTTCCAGTTGAAAATACAGAAACAATATTAGTTAGATTAAGCAAAAGTGGTTAGTGTAAGAAGGTGTTTCCAATCCTTTGCAAAGACTAGAGAGAAATCTGTAAGGTCAGACAGGAGGAAGAGTCTAGCATGAGGAACTCCGAGCTAACACTTCCTGGACTCTTCTCTTTCTCCGCCTAGGAATAGTGGGAGGACCTGAAGCCTCTCAGAACTGCAAACCGCCACACTGTTTAAAAACTCTCAGTAGTTTCAAAGTAATAATGTCAATCACTTCTTAATCACCTTTGTGCTTTAGAGGGATGTGAGATGCTGTAAATGTCAAATGTTTTCCTCTAGCCTCAATTTCTATAAGGGATCTATGCATCTCAGTCATTGTTGGAAATACAGAATGTAAGGAATGCAGAACACAGTTCTGAAGAGACAGGCGGGGCTAAGAATCATCTTTAGATATCATTTGCTTAATTATATTATAATTGGCCTCCTGGAAGTGCATTCTGTCCTGAATTTTCTTTTGAGCAACTTTTCTGCAGCTTCACATTACCATACCCATATTTAGTTATGCACATATTTTGTTGTATAAAACTGTAGCCTTTATAAATATCAAACAAGCAACTGACAAGAAATGCTGGAACATGTTGTGTGCAAACAACAGGAATTAAGACTCAACAAGTGGGAAATCATACCTGGCACTGCAAACCTGGCCAACTACCCAGACCAGTGAAGTCGTGGATTTTGGAGGTGAACCTACAACCACCATTTCATTAAACCAGAATAATCACTAACTGCATTCTAAATATTTGTCATTATGCCCACAGATAAATGTAGTCCTCATTCCTCATCAAGAAAGCTTCCTTTTGCAGCAGATGGAGACTATTATGGGATACTAAAACCAATCAAAAAGCAGAGTTGTAGAGCTCAGTCCCAGTGGACACATCCACAAATCAACTCCTTCACCTAAGGCTTAGGGGTCCCTGAGGGTGAGGGGCTGGGAAAGATCCTAAGAACCACAGGATCCGGGTGTTTGGTGTGGAATTGTGTCTTCTAGTCATGCCAGAGGCGACATCCGTGAAGTCTCACCATGACTGCCTAACTATGAGCTGAATAAGGACCACAACAACAGACAAGATAACATGGACTGGGAACTCCCAGGAGGCTTCAACCCTACACAAGAGCTACAGGCAACTAAAGAATGCAGAGAGCTGGAGAAACATTCTTTCTCTCGGCAAGAACACACCGATTGCTTATCCAATAGCAAAACATTTCCATACAAGTAACAGTCTACAGACCAAGTAAATTGTGTTTGCATATTTAGAAATACATACATACATACATTCACACGTGTGTGTGTGTGTGGGTAGCATGTGACAACAGTTAATAAAAAAGGGCCCATTAATTTGAAGGAGAGCAAGGTGTGATATATGAGAGGGTTTGGAGAGAGAGAGAAGAGGAAATGATGTCATTATATTATAATCTAAAAAAAGGAAATGAGTTTTTTAAAGTATCATCTGTCAAACTATCCAGGGATAATAAATAAATACAACTTCAGGCAAATGAATGAATGTTTTAATATGAATTTTTTATTTAGTAAACTTTTACTTAGTGATTTCTCGTCTTGTACATTATAGTCATAAAGTTCAAATATCTGTTGTAGACATTTGGAAGTTGGATCAGAATGTTCAGATACAAGGTGACAGATAATAAAGTTGAATGATACAGTTCACATGTTGGACACTTAGGACAAGCAGTATGAGGTCGCCTGGGCGCGCAAACATAAAACTGCATCAAATAAAACCACTGCTCTCAGATGTGTTAAAGGAAGTCACTGAAGGTCCGTCTGTGCATGTGGGTAGCTAATAAAATAGATGACTAGTTTTGATTACTCTCTCTCCCACACCTTCTAGTATAATTGTGAGCAAGCGTTGGTCTTTTTCATTGTACATACATTTGTTTCTCGAGACGCGAGTGCTGTTCATGGGGACATTAGCACATTCGGTCATGCAAATGAGCTCGTAAATGCTTGTGACAGCATTAAGGGGATTTTAACAAACGTGTCTTCTACATTGGCTTTATGAGAGTCCAGAGTACAATGATTTCTACGAAGATATTTAGATTTTGATGATGTGGGCAAATATGTAGATAAGAGGTGAATCTTAACCTCAGTCCATAATGATAGCAGGACCATGCATGTAGACGCAGGCTGACCTGAGGCATGGCGAAGCCTGGAGGTCAGGGGTCTTAACTAATCGCCTGTGTGTACATGAGCAGCTCTTATTGCTGGTATTACAGTTTATCTAGACAAGCTGTGCGTTCCCATTGTGCTGAATATGTACCCTCTCATGTCAAACATGGTGGGAGATGGACCTCTCACATCAAAAGTCATAGGGAAGGAGGGAGGTGGGAGTGAAGGGAGGAAAGGTCAGGGGAAGGTGATGTAGCTGAGTTTTGATTGAAAAATTTAAAAACAAAATAGTCAACTTTTGAGCCTCACACAGACCCAGATGGAGAGTTAATATTTTCATTTGGTTCATGCTCCCACCAAATCCCTAAAAAGCAAACTGGGCAAGAGATACTACTGTGATCTATAGGTCAGGAGTATTATCTGTAGCAATCATAATGGGAACATAAGGCTGAGCTAGGTGACCTCTAATATTAACAGTGAAAGCAGGTAGCTAAAAGCAAGTGAAGTCAAAAAGTTTATTCAGGTTTTTGGTAGTTCCAAATCTAGTGTTCTTTGATGCCGACTGACAGAGAAAAGGAGGACCAGTTTTAGGTCAGACAGCTGCTTGATCTAAAAACTAGCTAACAACTTTGACTCCCTTTTCTTCTTAATTCTCCAATATATTTCCTAACAAAACACCATCAGGGTTGTCTCAAAGGTCAGTGTATAACTCTGCCCTGTCCTTTGGCAGACCTCTCTAAGATCATTACTCTCTTTTAGATCTTTATCCAGATCTGCTGTTAAAGAGTATCTCTGCCGTTGTCATGACTCCACTTCTATGTATTGAATCCTTTCTATTACTGGACTGACAATTCTCCTTCAAACCCTCTATCAGTTTTCTGATCAGTGTAGTTATTACTGCACATTTGAGACTTACTTAATCCCATGTGTAGTATCCTGGCCAAAGGAGACCTAATTATGGGGCAGGGCCCAGATAAGATGTTTAGTGAATAGTCACTGATTCACCAGCGCTCATGGGATAATGAATTATTTCCATCTATTCTTCACCACCTCTATAAAGTTGATTTTAAGTAATCATCATTCTAATGGACTTGGATTTATTACTATAATTATAATTGAAACTAAATGTAATTAATATGCATTGAACTTTAACAATCATTGAAATTATATTATGAAACCCAGTTACTATAAATTGTTAATTAAAGAAGAATCAGGTGAGAATATAGAATTCTGATAATTTTTAATCACTGATTTAGTGTTCCTTACCCAAAATGGATTCTTTGAAACTGTTATTAATCAAAATGCATTGAACTGCTATCATACAACTCACACTGGGGAACAACAAGAATGAAGTTGGATGCATCTCTTTTAAATATGTTTCTGTTATTCAGGTGAAAATGGCATCTTTCCCATGTTATATGAAGGTTGGTACCTTGTTTCTAAAGCAGCACAATTTCAGGAACAGGGCATATAGTTTATGAAAAGAATGAGGTTAATGCCATTCATAAGGAAATAGTCCTCCTTTTCATCTTTGTTTTTTTAATTATTATTTTATTTTATTTTTTACAGTTTATTCACTTTGTATCATGATTGTAACCCTTCCCTCATCTCCTTCCAGCACCCCCTCCTCTCCTCCCATCTTCCTCCCCTAGTGCACTGAAAAGGGGGAGCCATCTTCCCCTACCATCTGACCCTAGCTTATCAAGTCTCATCAGGACTACCTTGATCCTCTTCCTCTGTGGCCTAGTAAGGTGATCCTGCCAGGTGAAAGTGATCAAAGAGCAGACGACTGAGTTCATGTCAGAGACTGCTCCCCTTATTAGGGAACCCGTATGGAGACTGAGCAGCCATAGGCTATATCTGAGCAAGGGGTCTAGGTCCTCTCCATTCATGGTCCTTGGTTGATGCATCAGTCTCTGCAGGCCCCACTAGGCTAAGATTTTTTGGCTTTGTTGATCTTCTTATGGAGTTCTTGTCCCCTAAGAATCTTTCTATTCCCCTTTTCTTCCATAAGACTCCCTGTGCTCTTCCCTAAGTTTGGCTATGAGTCTCAGCATCTGCTTTGATGCCCTGCTGGGTGGAATCTTTCAGAGGACATCTGTGGTAGGCTTCTATCCTGTTCCCTTTCTTCATCTACTTCAGGTGAAAACTGGGAATACCTCAAGACCCAGCTATCCCACTCCTGGGCATATACCCGAAAGATGTTCCACCATTCAACAATGGCATTTGATCAACTATATTCATAGCAACTTTATTCATAATAGCCAAATCTGAAAACAACCTAGATGTCCTTCAACCAAAGAATGGATACAGAAATTGTGTATCCACAATGAATGCTACTCAGCTATTAAAAACAAGGAAATCATGAAATTTGCAGGCAAATTGATGGAAATAGAAAAGATCATCCTGAGAAACCCAGAAACAGAAAAACACACATGGTATATACTCACTTATGAGTGGATATTAGCCATATACTATAGGATAAACATACTAAAATCTATAGTCCTAAAGAAGCTAAACACAAGGAGGACTCTAGGAAGGATGTTTTAATCTCATTCATCTTTGTTTTATATTAACATACACAATAAATTCTTTATGGAATTTTCTTATGTACATTTTTTCTTGTTCAGAAATTTACTTTTTACAGAATCTTAGATTTTCAGAACAAAAATAGTTTTTTTTTTTAATTTTCTTTCCTTAACCAGAAATCCACAAAGAACTTATTTTTCTAATAAAGAAATTTTTCCAGGTTTAAGTCAGTTTAAGGACAGTGAGTCAATTTTCCTTTCTAAAATGTCATGAGTGAATGGGTTTTTTAATTAAAGTACTTCAGAAAGAAGAGAATAAATACATGTTCCCAAACCCTTCACTAAAAGCATTGTATCCGCATGTCGTCGGGTGAGTAACAGTCTTTTAATTTTAGAATAGGAAGCAGGATATGCAACAACATAAAAACCTGCAAATAGCTAAAATGATTTTGAGCAAAAATAAGGAATTAGGGAGCTTTATGCTACATGACTTTAAAATCTAGGACAGAGCTGTTGAAAAGAAAATAATAGAGGATTAGCATGAAAGCAGACATGCAGACCAACGGGATTGTACGCCAACAGAAAGCCTAGAAGTAAAGGGACATATCTACAGAGACAGAGTATCTACAAAGTGGTGGGATTTGTGTGGAATGACATTCTATTCAGTCATCGCTGCTGAAAGAACTGGTTACCTACACACAGATGAATGAAACTGGAACCCTGTCTTTCACCATTTAAAAGATCAGTGTGAAATGAATGTAAAGCTTCAAGTATAACCTTTGATTTCAAATTACCAGAAGAAACAAGGGAATTACTTTGGCCTATTGGAATAGGCATTTTGTAGGGTTGGGTTGTGGGCACCTCATAGAGAAAATTATTTTTAAAAAGGCAGCTAGTAGGACTACATAAAACTGAAATGCTTTGGTGTGCACAAGACAGAAAATTTATAGAACTGGTAAAAATGTTTGCAATATGTAATCTTGATACATGGCATCTATCTCGAATATGTAAGAATTTAAAGGTCAGTAACAAAAACATTTTTGTTTATGAATGGACCAACTGAAAGGCTACACAAAGAATCTCCAAAAGCCTGGCTCAGGAAACAGAGGAACAATAGACCTAGACGGGTTTTTGTATTATAGTTTGTATGTGTGGTGTGTGTGTGTTTATATGTTGTTGTGTATGTACAGACGTGCACATGCATGTTGAGGTTAGAAATTAATGGCAGTTGTCTTCCTTGAACACAGTCCTGTTTTGAAAAATGCTGCCTCATGGCTCCTATAACTCGTTCATTCAGTAGACTATTAGGGATTACTTACTATGTGACTTTTTATTTATATCATAATAATATGGGGTTGATTTTAGATTTCAATTCTTATAATTATATTTTGACAACCTATGATAAACCCATTCTAAAACATTTCATTTGTCTGTTAGCATACATTTTATTTCAATTATCCCTGATTGATTTTGAATCATAGGAATGTTACCTAATGTTAATGGTATTTTTAAAATTAGATTACTGTTTTAATGTTTTACACTTTTTTCAGTTGGAAAGAAGTGCTTCTTTGTTTAAAGCTGAGGAAAACAGGATAACAAGGGGTAGGTAGTCTTACTTTGCTTACCCAACATAGAAAGTGTGTGATTAAACAGACAAACATAATGATATGTATCACCTTAATGTGCTCATTTACTCACAGATCTTTGACATACAAACCTTCAGTTCCTCCCTGAATATCTTGACACGAGAGTGAATAGTTATTAACTAAATATTAATATAAACATTAATCATTTAATCTCTAGCCAAGATGCCAGTAAAAATTTTAGTTTAAAACAATTACGGTTTGTTGTGTACTTGAGCAAGTTTTGGGTATATACCTAGCAGTGGTATAGCTGGGTCTTGAGGAAGTGCTATTCCTAATTGTGTGAGAAAGCGCCAGATTTACTTCCAAAGTGGTTGTACCAGTTTACATTCCCACCAGCAGTGGAGGAGGGTTCCCCTTTCTCCTCATCCTCTGCAGCATTTGTTGTCATTTGAGTTTTTGATCTTGGCCATTCTGATGGGTGTAAGGTGAAATCTCAAGGAGCAGTCCTGCTAGGCCACAGAGGAGGACTTTGCAGCCAGTCCTGAAGATACCTGATAAAACAGGGTCAGATGAAAGGGGAGGAGGTCCTCCCCAATCAGTGGACCTGGAAAGGGGCAGGGAGGAGATGAGGGAGGGAGGGATTGGGAGGAAATAAGGGAGCAGGATACAGCTGGGACACAGAGTTAATAAAATGTAACCAATAATAAAAAAATAAAATTAAATTAACAAAAACAATTACAGTTTGAAAGCAAGCTTTGCAATTATTTTGACAATGGTTTCTTCAGCAAATATTTAATCTTCTGGTGATGATCTTGCACTCAAATTATAGTAAGAAATAAAAATAAAGGACTGACAAAGACCTTTATTTTTAAAGGTCTTTTAAAGGTGTTTTAAAAAACACCTTCAGGCCAAACAAGGACCCTTTTGAACAGTATTGATTGAACACACGATGCTAATTTACTAGCGGTGGAAAAATCAGAGAATGGCTGCCGGGTGGCGTACACATTTGATCTCAGCACTGGGAAGCAGAGGCAAGTGGATCTCTGTGAGTTCCAGGCCAGCCTGTTCTACAAAGAGAGGCCAGGACAGCCAGGGCTACACAAAGAGAAACCATACCTCAAAAAAAATCTAGACAATTTGGCAAAAGTACATTAAACATTTTTTTTTTTTTTTTTTTTCTGTAAGTGGAGACATGGTTTAAGGTTCCTTTGAAAGATCCAACACAACACTTTGGCTGGTCAGGTTTTCTTTTCTTTCTTTCTTTCTTTCTTTCTTTCTTTCTTTCTTTCTTTCTTTCTTTCTT